>NC_057802.1:413195239-413488533 GCF_018294505.1 Triticum aestivum | reverse complement strand
TCCCTCCTCCCTCTCATAGCTCTCTCTCTCCCTAGCTAGTTGGAGCTATATTTATTATGTAGGTACCTCACTATCTAGAGCTACTAGCTAATTATAAGAAGGTGCTCGATATCCCTCTCGACAAATAGGTGAGCAAAAAAAGAGTTGTGCAAGAATGGGAATATGTGTGTTTGTGATTAGGACCGAAACTATGTGCGATATGAATATACCGAATTGTGTGTGGCATGTGAGTGACATGAGTTGCCTATGTTTTGCCGAAATGTCGATTCAATTCCGTTTTGGCGAATTTCGGGCATGCAAACTCAATATGTCCTATGTTTAGGGAAGGTCATGACGAATTTTTGTATGAATTTGATCCATGCATGCATATATACATGGTTATAATATTTGCTTCACGCGCAGGTGATCATGAAGGTCAATGGAAGGATGGTGGAAAGATACTGGCAATCCGCTGTGGATGACATGTATGAAAAAAGACTGAAGGATGTTTTATGTCCGTGTCGAAAATGCAAAGGAAGAGTCAGGCTCGACCCCTTTCAGGGTGGTAAATTCAAGGCGCACCTGCTCATGCATGGTTTCATGCATGGCCATACTCGGTGGATAAGTGAAGATGATGATGATGATGTTAAGGACGTCGACGGGGCAGGAAATAACGACATGGGGCCACCAGACGAAGAGATGACTGATTATGTGCCTGAAGAGGAAGACGGCCTCGGAAATGTCGATGGTGAAGAGGCAGTTCAAGGCGAAGAAGACGCGGACACGCCGCCGTCTTCATCGCTACTAAGTTCAGCCATGCGGGACCCGCATGTTCGAGACCTGCTTCGCAAGAAGACGACTAGCGAAAGAGCTGCTTCTAGAGAGGAGGCCAAACTGGTGCAACTAGAGGTAGACGCGATGACTCCTTTGTATGATGGTTGCAATCCCGAGGTGACCCGCTTGAGTTTCACACTAGAACTTCTAAAGATGTAGGCAAAAAACAAATGGACAGATACAAGCCTGGATGAGCTTCTGAAGTATCTAAAGAAGGTTCTTCCCACGGGAAGCCTGTGTCCTACTAGTGTCGAGGAGGCAAAGAAAATCGTGTGCCCTCTTGATCTGCCACACATTAGATATCACGCATGCATCAATGATTGCATCATATATCGGAACGAGCACGCGGAAAAAACGGTCTGTCCAAAGTGCAATGCTTCACGATATAAAAAGGCCAGAAAGAAAGCTCCACAGAAAGTTGTATGGTACTTTCCGATCACTCCGCGTCTACAACGGTATTTCATAGATCCTAAGGAAGCAAAGCTTATGCGCTGGCACGCGGAGAGGGTGAAGCCAGATGACGGAGATGAGCCGAAGCTGAGACACCTCGCAGATGCTAGCCAGTGGAGAGCATTAAATGCTAAATTTGATTTTTTCGCAAATGATCCAAGGAACGTCGTGCTTGGCGCTAGTAGTGATGGCATGAATCCATTTGGCAACCAGAACACCAATCATAGCACATGGCCCATGTTTGTATGGATGTACAACCTCCTCCTGGTTGTGCATGAAGGAAAAATATATACACATGGCTATGCTTATTCAAGGGCCGAGACAACCAGGAAATGATATAAATTTGTATCTCGGGTTACTGAAAGAGGAGCTACATACCTTATGGACAACGCCGGCGAAGACATGGGATGCAAGCAAAGGAGAGTATTTCTACATGAGAGCCGTGCTGATCACGACGGTGCAGGACTATCTCGGTTACGACTATCTCTCCGGCCAGGTGTGCCACGGATATTGCGGATGCACGAGGTGCATGGATGATACAACTTCTCTGCAGCTATCGAAAGATGGCGGGTCTTCGAAAATCGTTTACATGGGGCATCGAAGATGGCTCGAGAAGGATGACCCGTGGTGAAAGCGTGGAGATCTATTCAATGGTAAGGCTGAGCATCGAGGTCCTCCACGTAAGCGTAGCGGTACAGAAATATATAAGTTATTGAAGAACTGGGAAGAGTGCCCCTCGCCGGGAAAGACGAAGAAAAAGGCGCCGGAGCCCCTGCTGAAGGTATGGAAGACGAGATCTATTATCTGGGACTCGGAATACTGGCCCATACTCGACACGCCTCATAGCCTTGATCAAATGCATATCACAAAAAATATCCTTGAGAGTTTTCTTGGAACATTGATGAACATGCCGGAGAGGACCAAGGATGGGCCGAAGGCAAGAAAATACTTGGAATTTTTGAATATCAGGAAAGATCTCCAAATGCCCGATAAAAGGTCATTAGAGGAGACCGAGATGGAGACGGAGACGGAAGATAGGGGCATAAAATTAAACAAGAAGGAAGAACAATATTGCCCCCCTCTTGCTTCACCTTAGATCTGAAGGAGGTCGATCAATTGTTCAAGTGCCTTGCCGGAATCAAAGTTAGTTCCGGATACTGTGGGAAGATAAGCAGATATCTGGACACTAAGAAAAAAAGGTTCAGTGGGATGAAGTCTCACGACTATCATGTGATGATGACGCAGTTACTCCCGGTTGCACTTAGAGGGATTATGGACACACATGTGCGTGAGATGCTTACTGACCTATGCCACTTTTTTATGCTATCTCTCGAAAGTCGATAGTGTGAAGCAACTCCATAGGCTACAGGAAGAGATCGTTGTCATACTGAATGAGCTAGAGATGTACTTCCCGCCCGCGTTCTTTGATGTCATGGTGCATCTATGTGTCCACATCGTGGACACATCATCGACCTAGGACCGACATTCCTGCATAGCATGATGCCGTTCGAGAGGATGAATGGGGTCATCAAAGGAATCGTTTGTAACATGTCCCGTCCGGAAGGGAGCATCGTCTAGGGGTATCTGACCAAAGAGTGCATCTCTTTCTATGAGAGTTATCTAGTAGGCACCGGAGACCCTGTTGTTGGTTTGCCCGTCAACAAGCACTGTGGAAGGCTCGAAGGCGAAGGTCACACCAACGTTCATAGGGATGTGAATGTGTTACGCTCGGGCCGACAAAACGACCTTGACAGGGCAAACTTAGTAGTGCTACAACACCTAGATGTGCTAGAAGATTTCGTGACACTGCACAAAGAGACCATCGCAAAGAAGAACCGTGACCGTGGGGTGCACAGGACGGACGCTGAAGTTATTAGAGAGCACAACTCCACTTTCGTGCTTTGGTTCAAAGAGCGAGTTCTGGCTAATCCCCCGGAAGAGGGTTGTCCGAACGGAACACTCATATCCGCCTTAGCACATGGCCCCTCGACCAACCTCGCGACTTATCAAGCATATGATATCAACGGATACACGTTCTACACGGAGGAGAAAGATATAAATAGTGATGACCAAAACTCAGGGGTGACGATGGAAGCCATGACTGGGAATGTAATTGAAATATATTACGGAAGGGTCGAAGAGATATGGGAGCTTAACTACTCTGGATTGCATAGCGCGACGATGTTCCGTGTCAGATGGGCTAAGAATGTACACAGAGAAAACCGACATTTCACTACCATGTGTATACCCGACTCCGATAGCGGTACCGTCAACGCCATCGCCAAAAATGAGCCATGGGTACACGCTAAACACGTGACACAATGTTTCTTCATAACTAATCCGATCAATCCCAGCCGTGTTGTCGTGAGGAGAAGCAAAAGGAGCATCTCCGGAATGGATGGAGTCGCCAACGAGGAAGACTATGACCAGTACGGTGATCCGATGAGGGAGGATGATGCTGATGACGACGAAACATACGTCAAAAGAAGAATGAAGACTACATTACCTACGAAAGATCGTAATCCCTGGAGAAGGAAAAGTCACGACCATGGGCTCAATTATTCGACAATGAACAAAAGAGGGAAGAATATCAGTCTGAAGCGTCGTCGTCGCCCAAGCTGACAAACTAATCCCCAAAGTTTGTGTGTGTCTAGCTATTTTGTATACCGCCGATAGCGGTCAAATGGTGTAAGATATATTATACTAATTATTATCCGGAGGGTAACAGTGGTATTGCTCAAACGACAGACCAAATTAAAGGAAGGAAGGTGCAAATGAAAGATAAGAGAAAGAAGTAAAAATGCAAAAGAAAGGAAGGAAGTTAGTGGAATATGAAAAAGAAAAAGAAAAAGAAAAGTGCAAATGAAAAAGAAAAAGAAAAAGAAAAAGAAAGGAAGTTTTGCAAAATGAAAGAAAGTTTGTGGAATATGAAAAAGAAAAAGAATAGTATAAATAAAAATAAAATAAAAAGGAAGGAAGTTGTGGAATATGAAAAATAAAAATAAAAATATAAATATAAATATAAATAAAAATAAAAAAGTTAGCAGTAGCGCGTTTCTCAGCCCCGCGCTATAGCTAAGTTAGCTATAGCGCGGTTTCCTGCGGCGCGCTATAGATAAGAAAAAGAAAAAGAAAAAGAAAATAATAAAAAAAAGAGTTAGCTTTAGCGCGGGGCTGAGAAACGCACTATAGCTAACTTAGCTATAGCCTGTTTTTCTACCCTGCGCTGTAGCTAAGTCTCCTATACACAGCCCCACATCTCTTTCCTCTCTCACTCTTGCTCGATCCGATCGACGATCAGTGTCGCGCCTCCCCCGCCGCCGATGCCGCACCCGCCCATGCCGCTGTCGACGCGCGCCGCCCCGACACTCCCTCCTCCCTTGCCGGGCCCGTCCATAGGTCCACCCCCCGGCCCGGCCCCTCCCCCGCTGCCGACGCCGCACCCGCCCACGCTGCGCCCGCCCACGCCGCCGTCGACGCGCGCCGCCCCGAGCAGTCCCTCCACCGGCCGGCGCCCCTCCCCCCAGCAGTCTCTCTCTCTCTCTGACCGGCCGTATGTGTTCTCTGCAGCAGGTTTGGCCGGAAGCAAGGTGCTCGGCGAGGAGGAGAAGGTGGCCGGAAGCAAGGTGCTCGGCAAGGTGCAACAGGTTCTCCCCCTGCAGTCTGTTTTTTGCTGTCATTGATGCATGTGTGCTGCTGCTGTTGTTTTCAGTTAGAGCAAACTAGAATTCAAAGCAAACTAGAATTGTTCACTAACAGAATTCAAAGCAAACTAGAATACAAATATGATCTCATTTGATGAATTCAGTTAGAGCACACTGTTCAGTTACAGAAATTTTTGAAATTTTCAGTTAACTGAACATTTTAGTTTTGATAACTGTGCAAACTTCAGCAAATTTCAGTTTTGATAACTGAACATTTAGTGTTGGACCAACTATCTTGATAAGCACAAGGAATTAACCTACAAAATATTGTTATTTGAATTTTGTATTTTTCTGCCACTGAAGATTAGTGGAAACTGAAGATTGTTTTTTGTATTAAGCCACAAGTAGTTGTATTGGCAGCAAGTAGCTAGTTGGAAGAAAGTATTGTTAGTGAACATTTAGTGATCAATTTTGCATTTCTGTAACGAGTTGGCAGAAAGTATTGTTATTTGAATGCAATGTTGATGGACACAGCAGCAAGTTTATGAAATGAAATGAAATGATGTCCATTGGAGTCCATTTGGAGTTGCTCCATTGCTTGCGAGATGCTCTATACGTGACCTATGTTTTGCCGGTTGCGAGTGACCTATGTTTTGCCGGAAATGTTGATTCACTTCCATTCCGGCAAATTTTAGGCGCTCTATGTGCACTTTCTAGCAAAGGTCATGCCGAAATTTTCTGTGAATTTCGGCATGACTTGTGCTAGAAAGTTGGACATATCGAGTGCTTGAGATTTGTCGCGACGGGAATGAAACGACATTTTCGGCAAAACAAAGGTCACTTTTTTTCATTATTCACTTTATTATATAAAGCTCGATAATTAAACCACTACGACATTGAACCCTAGGAAACATGACCGACACCGATGAGGCCGGAGGTTCTCAGTCCCAATTAGGTCGAGCACACGCCTACCTCGACTTTCTGGCGGATCAGGAGAGACAGCAAGCTGGGTGTCCGGACCCCCTTGTCATGACGGATGACGACGGTGGTGGCGCCGGCGCCGACACTGATGCCACCAACGACATCGGCACTAAGACTAGCGCTGATGATGTTCCTAACTACAACACAGAAGGTGGGACCTCCCAAGCCAGTGAGGGAAAGAAGGAAAAGAGGACACGATGCCCAAATGAGCTCGGCACCGGAAGACTGGTGGTCACGACGGTGCACCCTGGCGAGTTTGAGCCAATAGAGTCGCGAGAAGTGGCAGCGTGTTACGGCAACCAACTAGCATGCATCCTACGGGATACCGCTACATCAACACCACAAAAATACGGAAGAATGAAAATTTGAAGAAGCTGCTCCTAACTAGGTTGCACGCAAGATTCCTGTTCCCGGTCAGAATGACGATGTCGACCCATGGGATGATGATGCCATGAAAAAAAAATCAACAACAAAGCCCTAGGGAAGTTCAACAACGCATTGAGCTCTTGGAAAACTAGGGTGAAAAAGGCGATTGAAGTAGACCATGAAACCTACACCGAGATTGTTGCAGACAATCCAAAAATTACGATAGAGGACTTTGAAAAGTTCAAGGAGACTTGCAATGAAGAAGCTGCCAAGGCCAGGTCGGAGAGAGGCAATCAACTGCAGGCAAAGAACATGGGGAACCACCGCCTTGGAAGTTGTGGTTACACGGGAAAGAGGCCCGTGTGGGCTAAGGACGACGCAGAACGTGAACTTCAGGGGATCCCAGACCCATTGGCTGAGTTCACCGACCAGCAGGAGCACGACTTCATCAGGGCCCGATTCTCGTGGGACCCGAAGAAAAGGATTTTTTTCACCGACGGGCCGACTAGGAAATTCATGAGAATACTGGTAATTATCCTTTTACCACCTTACATATTATGTTATGATCAACGAAGTCTACTACATTCTAGTCGCATTCGTAAATGATTCACGGTCCATTTTGCAGAGAGAGCAACACAAGCTTGCGGCCGAGAGCGACTCGTCGACTCAGTCATCGGTGAAGTACAAGTGGGACACTCCTTTCAACCGGGCCATGAACATAATGATGGGACACCCGCCCGGCCAGCGGCCGCAATATGGGTGTGTGCACGGCGCCGGGGATGGGGCCACGTGGAAGTACTATTATAACAAGGACCCCGAGGCCAAAAGACAGAGAAAGATGTTCAGTCAAGTGACTATCGACGAGAAGGTGGCGCGGGCGATGGAGAAAGCAAAAGCTCAGACCAAAGCTGAGATAATCATTGCCTGTAGATCTGATATGGTGGCTGCCTTTACAAGCTTGATTCCAACAGTGGTCACATGGGTGCAACAAAATCCAAACGCTCCACCAAGTGATTTTCCCATGCCCAGCTTCACCAGGAGCAACTCAATGAACACCGCACCCATACCCGTAGCTAGTATGGCAACCGCACCCGCACCTCCTCCAACACCTGCTCCTACACCCAGCTCTCACAGCAGCCCTAGCTCCATCTCTGGCTTGAATGTCGGGCCATCGACATTGGCTGAGCTCGACGCCCTCACGGTAAATACGCGTCGCACCTTCATCAACTCAACTAATTAATTAAACTTTAGTTGCCATTCTTTTTGGATCTCTGACGCCGCACGCATATGTCTTTGTAGGCCGACTCCACTCCGTGCACCCTCCTTTACAACATGAAGGGCGGGTTGGTGGATGTGGGGAAGGGTACTATAGTGAAGCCTAAGGATCGATTGTTTCACCGCCGGCAGATGCCTGATAACGGCTTAAGGGTCTCCGTGGCAAGTGTGAAAGCGGGCTACGAGGGTCTCCCTCGTCCGATACAAACCGATGGAGAGGATGACGAGACCCCCACGCAGCTTGGCCAATGCAAAAATTGGCCGATCCTGTGGCTGAAAAATCTTCTTCGTGTCGAGGTGGCCGGGAGCACACCAACGGGACCTCAGGAAGGTATGACCACAACCCCTCCTACACAAGTACAACCATCGTCTGTGCTGTTTGCTGAGATCGAGAGACACAAGGAAGGAGGGCCAACTGTTCCGGCAAATGATGCCATCTGCCCCATGGAAGAGGATAGGGATCATGACATGGAGGAGGCCGATGACCCTGACCAGTATTTCAATACTGCCTTTGACAACGAAGTAACAATGAGTCAACCATATGAATATGAGATGCATGTACCAGAGCCGGAACGTCCTCGGGAGTGCAAGAAGTCTTTGTTCATGCAATCCTCGCAGGACACGCCTCCAGATGCCGGTTCCACCCAAGCTCAACTACTTAGCCAGAGTCGTCCAATGCTGAGCCCGACAACACTAGGGGTGGTGCTCAGGGAGGGTCTGACAGACCCACCAGCACCTTGGCCCACCAAGAAGAAGCAAAGGAAGAGTTCGACGGCGAGAAAATCCAATAAAGCTGGCAATGTTGGTTCTAGCAGCCAGCTGCCTTCGACCAAGGTTGACAGTGTACCGATGAAACATGCGCCATTAATCCATGTCGCGGGAGAGCCAATGGTACCGGCGAATGCACTAGCTGCCATAACAGGGGATCTCAGGAGACTCCATGACCATGTGCTTTCGACAGAGAGAAGCCTCCTCGCCTCGGATGATCCAGGATACCCACTTTATACAGTTCATGTGCCGAGCAGTTGCAAGATGTACGTCCACACATGCCCCGCGGACCTCTTCTTCCTGAGGTTTGATTACATCTTCCAGATGTTTCAAATGAGGACACTCGATTTTACGTTCGTCCGCCTGTATGCGCTGCACATGAACTACATCGTCAGGAGAGAGCAAGTCACCGGTCTTGCGGTCGTGGACCCATACTACATGTATGAGGGCTTCTTGTCAATCAACGACGCCAACCGTCAATATGCGAGTAAGTACATCAAAGAATTCTTGGTTAGCAATAAGGACAAAGAAACGATTCTCCTACCTTATCATCCCGGGTAAGTCATCCGTGGATAGCACTATAACACATACGTGCATTTCAATAGTTACTTTGCACGCATGGAGGCTAACTTGCTCGTGTATTTTGCGCAGCGGGGGGTGTCGTGCCGTTCTCATCGTTCTTTACCCGCGTTACTCCCGCGCTCTATATTTGGACCCGTCGAAGAACATACAGAAGAAAGATTACACACACATAAAGCATGTTCTGGACAGAGCTATGCTGGGCTTCAGCATGCGGGGTGGCTACACCCAATGCAAAAAAACAAATAAGGCCGGTCTTTGTTTCAGCCACAAGACTGACTTCTGTTGCATCCAGCAACCGGCAAGAAGTGAGAATGATGGATTCTACGTCATCCATCTAATGATGGAGTACAGAAGGGATGTGCAATCACTTTGCATGAAATCTTCATCCGATACCCATATCCAGAGATGGGCCGAAGCCTTTGGAGCCGTGCCGGATAATCAACTTCGAAATGATTTCTACCGGATCCAGCAGGAAATTGCATCCATCATCATGAAAGATGTCCTTGAAGAGAATGGGATGTTCTACGGCGGCCCAATATCGCGAGCTGACGTCCGAACCCGCATTGCCCTACAGCGTCAGGACATGACGCCTTTCACTAAGCTTGGTGACACCCTTCCGGATATGGACAGATGGGAAGAGTGCACTGCTTAAAAACAATGTGTCTATTTAGTTACTTGTTACTTTCTGTATGACGAAACTTCGAATGTCTCAGTGTATGATGAAACTATTAGATGTATGGTGCCGTGCTCTAGTTAATTACTTTCGGTATGATGAAATTTGTTAACTATGTTTACTATATATGTTGCTTCTATTTCATAACTATTTCGTTGAATTCGCTGAAGGTATATAGATCAACGATGGCGAGGAAGTGGTATGCCGTGTATGTAGGGCATGTTCCGGGTGTGTATGATGAGTGGCCAGAGTGTCAGGCCCAAGTCTCTGGCTTCTCCGGCGGAAGCCTGAAAGGGTTTGATAGCAGAGCGGAAGCCGAAGCTACTTACTTGAGATTCATAGCACAACAGGGGATTCAGAACCAGCGCCGCTGAAAAACTACTACATAATACCGCTTTTGATCATCGTGATCGCTCTTATCTTCTATGCGGTCATATCATAGTCTACATAGATGATGAAACATGAGTATGTGACCATGTAGTTGCATGTATTGAGAACTTTTAATGACTTGTAATGCTATTTCGAGACATGTGTTCGACCATGATTGATGATGATGAGATACTTGAGACATGTCGAGACTTCTAATAACTTTGGCTCATCGATGACTCACTTGCTTTTCAATGAATATGCATGTTATTGTATAAACGGTGGATCTGTTTAATTGTGTACAGAGCCAAAACGCAAAAAAATACAAAAGTTAGCAGTGGCGTGGGGGTAAAGATTACCAGTAGCACTCAAGTAACAGTAGCGCTGGCTAGTGCCACGCACTGTAGATAATTACCAGTAGCGCTGGTTGGAAGCGCGCTACAGCTAGCTTTATATACCAGTAGCGCTGGGCCAAACAAGCGCTACTGCTAAAAAATAGCTGTAGCGCCGTAGCAGTAGCACGCCTGCCCGCGCTACTAATAGCAAAAAAACCAGCGCTACTGGTAAGGGTTTTCCTAGTAGTGACAGCTGGGACCCACCGGAAGGGCCTCTGTATTTCGTGAAAAACGTTCCCACCGCTGACAGGTCGGACCCACCAGCTATATCTTTGCACGCAAGGAAGTGCCTCCTTATTACGCACAAAAAAATGAACACCCCCCTGCTAGCTGGGACCCACAATAGTGGGAGGCTGACTTGTGGGCCAACTAAGTTGACGGGGACGGAGGGCTTTGTCAACTTAGTCAATATGAACGAATCTAGCTCCAGTGACCGTACGATGTCCATCCAATGGCCGTAGTGCTTCTTCAACCTCTGGTCTTCTTGCTCCAGCCGCCCAAAGCAGCGCCGGTCGTGCCTCGTGCTCCTGCCTCCCGTGGCCGGCTGCGATGTCGCGGAGGCCTCACCGCCCCCTACTACTCCCACCGCTGGCCAGGCCATCCCTCTACTCACCCACACCCCATGTTATTCTACGGCGACGGCAGCCTCACGCAGCAGCGAACCAGTGAACCCTCGTACTCCTCTACGCGTGGGCATCCACTTCCGCGTCTTCCCTGGCTCCGCGTCGTCCCCTTCCTAGGCCTCGCCGTCGTCCACCGCCCTGGTGCTCTCGGCGCGGCGTGGTCAACGTGGTCAAGGAACGGCTTCCATCGGACGTGGACTGTACGTGGAGAGGCTGACAGCTGGGTCCACGGCCGCAGCAAGGAAGTGCCTCCTTATTACGCGCAAAATAATGATTCCTCCACCTGACAGTAGGGACCCACCGGACGGGCAACCGTATTTCGCAAAAAAAACGTATCCCCCTTACTGCTGGGACCTACCAGCGACATCTTCGCATGCAAGGAAGTGCGTCCGGGCAAAAAAAATGATTCGCCCCTGACTGCTGGGACCCTCCAGCTACATCTTCGCACGCAAGGAAGTGCCTGACAGTCGGGACCCACCTGGTCAAAGCGTACGTAGCATTGTCATTCTGGTCGCGAACGTGTACGTACATATTGGTCGATGTAGAGGCGCGCACGTGTGGTAGTAGAGGTGCGCACGTAGCATGTACACATACATACAGCGGCCAGGGTGCAAGAAAGTAAATACGGCCACGTACGTACATACGGGCGGGGTCTCGAACGCCTACTCGCTCGTACGTACGGCCAGGGCTCGTGTACATGGCTGGGTCGGAACAAGAAACTGCGTCGTCGTCCTGTTCATGGGGAGGCAACGGAATGCGTCGGGTTCATCGGGAGGCACTGAAACACGTGGGAGCCAACCGGCTTGGATGGAACAGCCGATGGAAACGAGGCCTGGCGTACCGCAGAACGGAGGAAACGGCCTTGTGTTTGACCGGCCACACGTGTTTCAATTAGCAGCAGTAGCGAAGGAATCATCGATCGGCTTCAGTTAGCAGCAGTAGCGAAGGAATCGCTCGATCGGGTTCAATTAACAGCCATCGATCGATTGCTCGGGTTCAGTAACGCGTAGCCTGCAGTGCAATCGCTCGGGTTCAGTTAGAGCCCAACGCCTCACTCGGGTTCAGTTAGAGCCCAACGCCTCGCACCCACACGCGTGCGTGTATGAGAGAAACGTGCATCGCTCGGCCCAGACCACCCACCGTAACCGGGAACACCCCAATATTTTCCTCGCCCTCGCTTCTACCACGGTTTTTTCCGTCATGGACGGCCCAAAGAATGTCATGCAGCTGCGTCTCCAGCCCACCCAGGACGAAAAGCCTATTTTCTGTCATGATTTTTTGTCATAGAAGTAGGACCCCACCACATCTATGATGATACCGTGTTTTGTCACAATTATTGTCATAGAAGTGTCATAAGTATGACAGAAAAAAAACTTGTTCGGCCCAAATTGTCACGGATGTGTCTTTTTTTGTAGTGCACGGACATGAAGAGGAATCTCGAAATGGTCGAGACGTAAAGATCGATATATTGGAAGGCTATATTCGGACATCGGAAAGGTTCCGAGTGATTCGGGTATTTTTCGGAGTACCAGGGAGTTACGGGAATTCACCGGGAGAAGTAATGGGCCTTATTGGGCTTTAGTGGAGAGAGGGGAGAACGGCCAAGAGGTGGCGCGCGCCTCCCCCTGCCCAAACCGAACTAGACAAGGGGTGGGGGCGCGGGCCCCCTTTCCTTCTCCCTCTCCCTCTCTTTCCTTCTCTCCTACTCCGAATAGGAAAGAGGAGGGGAATCCAACTTGGACTGGGGAGTCCTAGTAGGATTCCCCACACCTGGTGCGCCTCCCTAGGACCGGCCACCTCTTCCCTCCCCTCCTTTATATACGTGGCCAGGGGGCACCCCATAGACACACAAGTTGATTGTTTAGCCGTGTGCGGTGCCCCCTCCACAGATTTCCACCTCGGTCATATCGTTGCAGTGCTTAGGAGAAGCCCTGCGCTGGTAGCTTCATCATCATCGTCATCACGCCGTCATGCTGACGAAACTCTTCCTTGGCCTCAACTGGATCAAGAGTTCGAGGAACGTCACCGAGCTGAACGTGTGCAGATCACGGAGGTGCCGTGCGTTCGGTACATGGATCGGTTGGATCGCGAAGACGTTCGACTACATCAACCGCGTTACTAAACGCTTCCGCTTTCGGTCTACGAGGGTATGTGGACACACTCTCCTGTCTCGTTGCTATGCATCTCCTAGATAGATCTTGCGTGATTGTAGGATTTTTTTTGAAATACTGCGTTCCCCAACAGTGGCATCCGAGCCAGGTCTATGCGTAGATATTATATGCACGAGTAGAACACAAAGAGTTTTGGGCGATAATAGTCATACTGCTTACCAGCATGTCATACTTTGATTCGGCGGTATTGTTGGATGAAGCGGCCCAGACCGACACTAATGACCGCGTTCATGAGACTGGTTCTACCGCCGTGCTTCGCACACAGGTGGCTAGTGGGTGTCTGTTTCTCCAACTTTAGCTGAATCGAGTGTGACTACACCCGGTCCTTGTTGAAGGTTAAAACAACAAACTTGACGAAAAATCGTTGTGGTTTTGATGCGTAGGTAAGAATGGTTCTTGCTAAGCCCGTAGCAGCCACGTAAAACTTGCAACAATAAAGTAGAGGACGTCTAACTTGTTTTTGCAGGGCATGTTGTGATGTGATATGGTCGAGACGTGATTATACAAATTGTTGTATGAGATGATCATGTTTTGTAACACAGTTATCGGCAACTGGCAGGAGCCATATGGTTGTCGCTTTATTGTATGAAATGCAATCGCCATGTAATTGCTTTACTTTATCACTAAGCGGTAGCGATAGTCGTAGAAGCAATAGTTGGCGAGATGACAATGATGCTTCAATGGAGATCAAGGTGTCAAGCCGGTGACGATGGTGATCATGACGGTGCTTTGGAGATGGAGATCAAAGGCACAAGATGATGAGGCCATATCATATCACTTATATTTGATTGCATGTGATGTTTATCTTTTTATGCATCTTATTTTGCTTAGTATGGCGGTAGCATTATAAGACGATCTCTCACTAAATTTCAAGGTATAATTGTTCTCCCTGAGTATGCACCGTTGCTACAGTTCGTCGTGCCGAGACACCATGTGATTATCGGGTGTGATAAGCTCTACGTTCACATACAACAGGTGCAAGCCAGTTTTGCACATGCAGAATACTCGGCTTAAACTTGACGAGCCTAGCATATGCAGATATGGCCTCGGAACACTGAGACCGAAAGGTCGAGCGTGAATCATATAGTAGATATGATCAACATAGTGATGTTCACCATTGAAAACTACTCCATCTCACGTGATGATCGGACATGGTTTAGTTGATATGGATCACATGATCACTTAGATGATTAGAGGGATGTCTATCTAAGTGGGAGTTCTTTAGTAATATGATTAAATTGAAATTTAATTTATCATGAACTTAGTCCTGGTAGTATTCATAACTATGTTGTAGATCAATAGCTCACGATGTAGCTCCCCGTTTATTTTTGATATGTTCCTAGAGAAAAACTATGTTGAAAGATGATAGTAGCAACAATGCGGACTAGGTCCATGATCTGAGGATTATCCTCATTGCTGCATAGAAGAATTATGTCCTTGATGCACCGCTAGGTGACGGACCTATTGCAGGACCAGATGCAGACATTATGAACGTTTGACAAGCTCGGTATGATGACTACTTGATAGTTTAGTGCACCATGCTTTACGGCTTAGTACCGGGACTTCAAAAATGTTTTGAACGACACAGAGCATATAAGATGTTCCAAGAGCTGAAATTTGTATTTGACACTCATGCCCGAGTCGAGAGGTATGAGACCCCTGACAAGTACTTTGCCTAGAAGATGGAGGAGAATAGCTCAACCAGTGAGCATGTGCTCAGATTGTCTGAGTACTACAATCGCTTGAATCAAGTGGGAGAGAAAATAGTGACTGACAGAGTTCTCTAGTCACTATCACCAAGTTACTGGAACTTCGTGATGAACTATAATATGCAAGGGATGACGAAAACGATTCCCGAGCTCTTCGTGATGCTGAAATCGATGAAGGTAGAAATCAAGAAAAGCATCAAATGTTGATGGTTGACAATACCACTAGTTTCAAGTAAAAGGACAAGGGAAAGAAAGGGAACTTCAAGAAGAATGGCAAGCAAGTTGCCACTCCCATGAAGAATCCCAAAGCTAGACCCAAGCCTGAAATTGAGTGCTTCTACTGCAAAGGAAATGGTCACTGGAAGTGGAACCACCCTAGATACTTGGTGGATAAGAAGGACGGCAAAGTGAACAAAGGTATATTTGATATACATGTTATTGATGTGTACTTTACTAGTGTTTATAGCAACCCCTCAGTATTTTATACTGGTTCAGTTGCTAAGAGTAGTAACTCGAAATGGGAGTTGCAAAATAAACAAAGACTAGTTAAGGGCGAGGTGATGATGTGAGTTGGAAGTGATTCCAAGGTTGATAAGATCACCATCGCACACTCCCTTTACATCCGGGATTAGTGTTGAACCTAAAATAAATGTTATTTGGTGTTTGCGTTGAGCATAATATGATTGGATCATGTTTATTGCAATACGGTTATTCATTTAAGTCAAAGAATAATTGTTATTCTGTTTACATGAATAAAACCTTCTGTGGTCATACACCCAAGGAGAATGGTTTATTGAATCTCGATCGTAGTGTACACATATTCATAATATTGAAACCAAAAGATGGAAAGTTAATAATGATAGTGCAACTTATATGTGGCACTGCCGTTTAGGTCATATTGGTGTAAAGCGCATGAAGAAACTCCATGCTGATGGACTTTTGGAATCACTTGATGCTTGCGAACCATGCATCATGGGCAAGATGACTAAAACTCCGTTCTCCGGAACAATGGAGCGAGCAACTGACTTATTGGAAATAATACATACTGATGTATGCGATCCGATGAGTGTTAAGGCTCGCGGCGGGTATCGTTATTTTCTAACCTTCACAGATGATTTGAGCAGATATGGGTATATCTACTTAATGAAACATAAATCTAAAACATTTGAAAAGTTGAAGGAATTTCAGAGTGAAGTGGAAAATCATCATAACAAGAAAATAAAGTTTCTATGATCTGATCGTGGAGGTGAATATTTGAGTTATGAGTTTGGTCTTTATTTGAAACAATGTGGAATAGTTTCGCAACTCACGCCACCTGGAACACCACAGTGTAATGGTGTGTCCGAACATCGTAACCGCACTTTATTAGATATGGTGCGATCTAAGATGTCTCTTACCGATTTACCACTATCGTTTTAGGGTTATGCATTAGAGACAGCTGCATTCACGTTAAATAGGGCACCATCTAAATCCGTTGAGACGACACCGTATGAACTATTGGTTTGGCAAGAAATCCAAGTTGTCATTTCTTAAAGTTTGGGGCTGCGATGCTTATGTGAAAAGGCTTCAACCTGATAAGTTCGAACCCAAATCGGAGAAATGTGTCTTCATAGGATACCCAAAGGAGACTGTTGGGTACACCTTCTATCACAGATCCGAAGGCAAGATATTCGTTGCTAAGAATGGATCCTTTCTAGAGAAGGAGTTTCTCTCGAAAGAAGTGAGTGGGAGGAAAGTAGAACTTGATGAGGTAATTGTACCTTCTCCCGAATTGGAAAGTAGGTCATCACAAAAATCAGTTCCAGTGATTCCTACACCAATTAGTGAGGAATTTAATGATGATGATCATGAAACTACAGATCAAGATACCACAGAACTTCGTAGGTCAACCAGAGCACGATCCGTACCAGAGTGGTACGGTAATCCTGTACTGGAAGTCATGTTACTAGACCATGATGAACTTACGAACTATGAGGAAGCGATGATGAGCCCAGATTCCGCGAAATGGCTTGAGGCCATGAAAAATCTGACATGGGATCCATGTATGAGAACAAAGTGTGGACTTTGGTTGACTTGCCCGATGATCGGCATGCCATTGAGAATAAATGGATCTTCAAGAGGAAGAGGAACGCAAATAGTAGTGTTACTACCTACAAAGCTTGATTTGTCGAAAAGGGTTTTTTGACAAATTCAAGATGTTGACTACGATGAGATTTTCTCACTCGTATCGATGCTTAAAGTCTGTCCGAATCATGTTAGCAATTGCCACATTTTATGAAATCTGGCAAATGGATGTCAAAACTACATTCCTTAATGGATTTCTTAAAGAAGAGTTGTGTATGATGCAACAAGAAGGTTTTGTCAATCCTAAAGGTGCTAACAAAGTGTGCAAGCTCCAGCGATCCATCTATGGACTGGTGCAAGCATCTCGGAGTTGGAATATACGCTTTGATAAGATGATCAAAGCATATGGTTTTATACAGACTTGCGGTGAGGCCTGTATTTACAAGAAAGTGAGTGGGAGCACTACAACATTTCTGTTAAGTATATGTGAATGACATATTTTTGATCGGAAATAATGTAGAGTTTTTCTGGAAAGCATAAAGGAGTGTTTGAAAGGAGTTTTTCAAAGAAAAGACCTCGGTGAAGCTGCTTACATATTGGGCATCAAGATCTATAGAGATAGATCAAGACGGTTGATAAAAAATTTCAATGAGTACATGCCTTGACAAGTTTTTGAAGTAGTTCAAAATGGAATAGTCAAAGAAGGAGTTCTTGCCTGTGTTACAAGGTGTGAAGTTGAGTAAAGACTCAAAACCCGACCACGGCAGAAAATAGAAAGAGAATGAAAAGTCATTCTCTATGCCTCAGTCATAGGTTCTATAAAGTATGCTATGCTATGTACCAGACCTATTGTATACCTTGTCATGATTTTGGCAAGGGAGTACGATAGTGATCTAGGAGTAGATCACTGGACGGCGGTCAAAAATTATCCTTAGAGGACTAAGGAAATATTTCTCGGTTATGGAGGTGATGAAGAGTTCATCGTAAAGAGTTATGTCGATGCAAGCTTTGACACTAATCCAGATGACTCTGAGTCTCAATCTGGATACATATTGAAAGTGGGAGCAATTATCTAGAGTAGCTCCATGCAGAGCATTGTAGACATAGAAATTTGCAAAATACATACGGATCTGAATGTGGCAGACCCATTGACTAAACTTCTCTCACAAGAAAAACATGATCACACCTTAGTACTCTTTGGATGTTAATCACATGGTGATGTGAACTAGATTATTGACTCTAGTAAACCCTTTGGATGTTGGTCACATGGCGATGTGAACTATGGGTGTTAATCACATGGTGATGTGGACTATTGGTGTTAAATCACATGGCGATGTGAACTAGATTATTGACTCTAGTGCAAGTGGGAGACTGAAGGAAATATGCCCTAGAGGCAATAATAAAGTTGTTATTTATATTTCCTTATATCATGATAAATGTTTATTATTCATGCTAGAATTGTATTAACCAGAAACTTAGTACATGTGTGAATAAATAGACAAAACAGAGTGTCCCTAGTATGCCTCTACTTGACTAGCTCGTTAATCAAAGATGGTTATGTTTCCTGACCATAGACATGTGTTGTCATTTGATGAATGGGATAACATCATTAGAGAATGATGTGATGGACAAGACCCATCCGTTAGCTTAGCATGATGATCGTTTAGTTTGTTGCTATTGCTTTCTTCATAACTTATACATGTTCCTATGACTATGAGATTATGCAACTCCCAAATACCGGAGGAACACTTAGTGCGCTATCAAACGTCACAACGTAACTGGGTGATTATAAAGATGCTCTACAGGTGTCTCCGATGGTGTTTGTTGAGTTGGCATAGATCGAGATTAGGATTTTTCACTCTGATTGTCGGAGAGGTATCTCTGGGCCCTCTCGGTAATGCACATCACTATAAGCCTTGCAAGCAATGTGACTAATGAGTTAATTGCGGGATGATGCATTACGGAACAAGTAAAGAGACTTGCCGGTAACGAGATTGAACTAGGTATTGAGATACCGACGATCGAATCTCGGGCAAGTAACATACCGATGACAAAGGGAACAACGTATGTTGTTATGCGGTTTGACCGATAAAGATCTTTGTAAAATATGTAGGAGCCAATATGAGCATCCAGGTTCCGCTATTGGTTATTGACCGGAGATGTGTCTCGGTCATGTCTACATAGTTCTCGAACCCGTAGGGTCCGCACGCTTAACGTTCGATGACGATTGGTATTATGAGTTATGTGATTTGATGTACCGAAGGTTGTTCGGAGCCCCGGATGAGATCACGGACATGACGAGGAGTCTCGAAATGGCCGAGACTTAAAGATTGATATATTGGAAGGCTATATTCGGACATTGGAAAGGTTTCGAGTGATTTGGGTATTTTTCGGAGTACCGGGGAGTTACGGGAATTCATCGGGAGAAGTAATGGGCCTTATTGGGTTTTAGTGGCGAGAGGGGAGAAGGGCCAAGAGGTGGCGCGCGCCTCCCCCCTGCCCAAACCGAATTGGACAAGGGGTGGGGGCGCGGCCCCCCTTTCCTTCTCCCTCTCCCTCTCTTTCCTTCTCTCCTAGTCCGGATAAGAAAGAGGAGGGTAATCCTACTTGGACTGGGGAGTCCTAGTAGGATTCCCCACACCTGGTGTGCCTCCCTAGGGCCGGCCACCTCTTCCCTCCCCTCCTTTATATGCGTGGCCAGGGGGCACCCCATAGACACACAAGTTGATTGTTTAGCCGTGTGCGGTGCCCCCCTCCACAGATTTTCACCTCGGTCATATCGTTACAGTGCTTAGGCGAAGCCCTACGCCGGTAGCTTCATCATTACCGTCACCACGCCGTCGTGCTAACGAAAATCTCCCGCGGCCTCAACTGGATCAAGAGTTCGAGGGACGTCACCGAGTTGAATGTATGCAGATCGTGGAGGTGCCGTGCGTTCGGTACTTGGATCGGTTGGATCACGAAGACGTTCGACTACATCAACTGCGTTACTAAACGCTTCCGCTTTTGGTCTATGAGGGTACGTGGACACACTCTCCCGTATCGTTGCTATGCATCTCCTAGATAGATCTTGCGTGATCGTAGGAATTTTTTTGAAATACTGTGTTCCCCAACACTTGTGTATCCAAACTGACAAGCATGAGGTTTGATACCAAACGAAATTTGATATATAGAGATTGTCAAAGGATATGTTTGAATGGGTTCATGCTTCCTTGTCTTCAACCACCGATTTGTATAGACTTGGTGATGTAGAGATTGCTCAAGATGTGAGTGATTTGCAAGCTCATAGATTTAGATTCATCCACTACTGCAGGATGCTGCTAACGCGACACTACAACCAGAGACCCTTCGAGAAACTGTGTGTGATGCCATAATCGCAAACGGTGTTGTATGAAAACCGTCAGAAATGTATAAAACGTTTGCGATGACGGATGCATCAAACATGGTTCAGATTTTAGTTGCGTGTGCGATGAAGGGCATACGGTTCAGTTCAATTAACTGTTTGCGATGAGGAGGAACAAAAGAAACGGGCAGCCAGATGAATGCGTGTGTGATACACATCATACAGTTCACTCGGATGAACTGTTTGTGATTAGGCAACACAAAAGAAACGGGCAGCCAGATGAAGGTGTGTGCGATATACAGCATACGGTTTACTCGGATGAACTGTTTGTGATTAGGCAACACAAAAGAAACGGTCAGCCAGATCAAGGTGTGTGGGATATACGGCATGCGGTTCACTCGGATGAACTGTTTGCGTTGACACAAGAGAACAAAAACGGTTCAACTTAACAAGACGTGTGTGTTGTGCGATGGGATTGCATGCGGTTCACTTGGCCCTTGTTGTCAGTGTGTGACCTCTGTGGCAACCGTTCGCTCCCCAGGCGCCTCTTCGTGTACCGTGGCAACCGTCCATCGACTCTTCGCCTTTCCCTCTCGATTTGGAACTGCTGTCGCACGCTAGCTCTTCCTCCCTCCTCCATTTGCCTTCACCCTTCCTTCTGCCATTGTTTGATCATCTTCTCCATGGAGGGAACAAGCCGGAAACGACCCCGTTATTCTTGCCCCGATCTGAATGATGACGCGGTGGAGGAACTCATTGATCGGTGCGACGTCATCACCTCGGCTAGCATGGCAGGTTCGTTCAAGACCATTCTCGACTCAACTAATAACATCATTACAAGGAACCCAAGGGTTCAGGAGCGGTTTGATCTCCCCTATCCTCTTTGCTGTGACCCTGCTGACTGGCACGGGGACGAGGGAAGCCTCGCCTTGTGTAAGTTGATGCTGCTTGATAATGATACGTATGATGTTAAGATGCCATCGCTTGAGGGCAAGGCTTGGGCAGGCGCAAATGGAGATTGGGTTGTTTATATTGGGTACAACTGCGAGTGGGAACTTGTGAATGTGTACACTCGTCACCGGGTTCCACTTCGAAAAATCTCAGACGACTGCCCAGAGGTTGAGTACACCGGTATTCTACGTGAGTTCAAATACGATCATGCTGACTGTCGTCTACGGAAGATAGCAATTTGTCGAGTTCCCAACCGCTCTTGGGGTTATAGGAATGCTTATGTTGTCGCTATCTTCGACAAGCTTGTTGCCGTCCTTCATGGTTCGACTCGATGGATATTGCTCAAAAATCAGTTTCTATACACGGATGAGTACTGTGATGCAATTCAATACGAGGGTCTTGTGTTTGCTGCCACCACTCGTGGCACTGTTTTTGCATGGAATCCTCATGATTTCGGTACGTTTGTCTTCCACCGTAATTATAATTGTTTCATCCACATGCATGCGGGTTAGCTAGTTTCCCTTTACTAATTAACCTTCTTGTGTTTCCAAGGTCCTGTGAACATTCCACCACCTATACTTGAAAATTTTATTCACGAGCATGAGGACGAGCAGGACCCATATACTCATTGGCGCCTGGCAACTTATTCCGATGGATCACCTCTTCTTGTCTGTATATGGGGCACTACTGATGTTACTAAGGAAGCAGGTGTTGTCTCGTATGGTCACACTCTCCGGACCTATTCCAACATCCGTTGCAGGGTACTAGCGCCAACACCTTCTCCCTGGTTCAGTATTGAAAGTCTTGGAGGAAACTCGCTCTTCCTTGGACAAAACTATCCAATGATGGTGGAAGGCGATCCAGCTGTTGTTGACACAACGTTACTACCATTTATGAGAAGCAACTGTATCTATACCTCGGACCTTACTATGCTTCCCTACCGTCCCAATATGGGTATTGAAATAGGCCGCTTTAGCCTGGATGATTAGTCCTGCATTGGTCTCGAGATTGACAGTAGGTGGCCCTTCCCAGAGAATCACTTTTGGTTCAAAGCAAGCGTTTCCAACGCCGACGAGTGGTTGAGCTGAAGTTCATTTCATCGCTTTCTTATTTTTTGTGTGAGAAAAACTTTACTAGAATGTTTTGTTGGAAATGATCTATAATCCAACGTGTATCCTCGTTGTCGTTGTGGGTTGATGACTTGTTGTATGTAATCAATGGTACATTTGCATATGCATCCATGAACTCACGCCTACTAGTGGTGTCCATATGAACAGTGCTAGTGATTTTAGTTGCAAAAATTAGATAGTGCTAGTGATTTGTAGCTGCATATTTTGACGAATCGCAGTGTTACAAGGTTGACAAATGGCAATGTTACTAGATAAACAAATGGCAATCTTTCCAGTTTGAGAAATGGCAACATACCCAAAATGATAGATATGCAAACTTACCCAATTGTTTGTACGTGGTTGCACACGGGTCATGCAAAACAACCGTTTGCGTTCAAGGGATGCAGAAATCCTGCTCGGCACATTTTCCCTTGGCTTCCTCGTGAAGCTATCGGTTTGCATACAGGTGTTCTAACTAAAACGTTTGCGATGAGTGTTTTATATTTAAAAACCGTTGACGTTTTTTCAAAAGAAAATCGTTTGATAAGTCTGTACATTAAGAGAGAAAAACGCAAGTTCGTTCAAACCATATCTTTCATTCAGTCACACTGCGAATTAATATTCATATGATCGAGAATTCGAGATACAGTATTAAACCCCAAAAAAACTATTTCCGGCGGCGGCGGAGGCGGCGTGCCGCGCCGTTGTTGTCATTGTCGTCCTCCGGGATGCCGTTGTTGAAGTCTTCAAGGCAGCACAAAATGTTCTTCACTTGTAAATCAAACATCATGTCGTCGCGCGATCGACGGGCGGGGCGCGGGAGGACGACAACTCGCACCGCTGAGAGGTAGCGGTCGACGGCAGCGCCCCATACCGCTGAGGGGGGGCGCACAGGCACGGGCACAGGCGTGGCGGGTGCAGCCAAACGCATGGGGACCGGCGCCGCGGTGGGTGGAGAGGCGCACACGGGCGCGGCGGGTGCAGCCAAGGGCATGGGGGCCGGCGCCACGATGGGTGGAGGGGCCCGCGCGGGCATGGGCACGGGCGCTGGCGCTGGCATGTACACGAGCTAGCGCGGGTCTGCGGAGACCTCGCTGACGCCCGCGGCTTCCAGCTCTACGATAGTGCTCGGCGACCAGCCCATCAATGCTACGGGGATGGTCGCTAGCGCGGGCGCGGGGATGGGAGCTGGGACGGGAGCGGGGGCAGCAACCGCCGCGGCCAGCTCGTTCTGGGCCATGTCCATGAGGCCCCATTCCTCCTTATTTTATATCTCCTCTGGCTCGGAGTCGACTTCACCAAACTTGAAGACTAGTGGCAGATGATCATTCTGCGCCATGGCGGTGGAGGTCTGCGGGGGGGAGGGGAATGTGAGGCAAACAGTAAGGCCGCCCATATTAAATAGCGGCTCGGGCGCCATTAATGGAGAGGAAGGCAGGCGGCCATGGAAGTCAAAGGGCTCGCTTCCCAGTGAGCCTGCGCAGTGTAAAGCTCGCACGCTTCCCGGTGAGCCTGCGCATTGGAGGATAGCTTGCACACCTCTCGATCAGCCTGCGCACCGAACTGCGCTCGCACGCCTCCCGTTCAGTCAAGGTCAAGCAGCTGTCCGCACGGCACCTCCTACAGCCATTAAAACCAAGACACGTGGCGTCACGTGAATGGTTAACAGAACACACACGTTTTGAATTATACAAACGTCTGAGATATTAAAGTGGCAGCTATTTTTTCAAAATGCCTTTGTTGGCTGTCATTATTCGAGTGCGCCTTCTCTCAAAATGGACACGAAAAATACCACATCATGTCGGGTGCCATTCCATGATAGCATGCCAAGTTTCATGAATTTCAGACGAGTTTTGGATTTACTAGAATTTAAAAACCAGGCATCTCAATGTTTTGTCGGCAATCAACGGTGCCCTGGTGTTTGAAATTCATTCCCATTTATTGCATGGGACCTAAGCATGCACACAAGGACACAGATTTGATTTTTCAACCAATTTATATGCACTGGAGCATGTGCATGTAGTTCAAATTTGAATTATGCACATAAATGCATTGAAAACTCAGTGAATGCATAAAAATGTCCAAAAGAAACCCGAAAAATCACAAAAATTGACACAACACTCCTATTGTTCAATGTTGGCACGAGAAAATTTTGGAAGCAATAAGAGGCAATGGATATCGTTTCGACCCCAAAGGTGGGACGTTCCCTACCGAAACCATGATGCTTGTTGTGAGAAGCTCTGGTTTGTGAGAAGCATATACCCAAACCTGCCCCAAACGGGACAAAAATTTTACCACGGCATGTTGATGCCGCTCCATGAAAGCATGCCAAGTTTCATGAATTTCAGACGAGTTTTGGATTTACTAGAATTTAAAAATGAGGCATCTCAATGTTTTGCCGGCAATCAACGGTGCCCTGGTGTTTGAAATTCATTCCCATTTCTTGCATGGGACCTAAGCATGCACCCAAGGACATAGATTTGATTTTTGAACCAATTTATATGCACTGGAGCATGTGCATGTAGTTCAAATTTGAATTATGCACATAAATGCATTGAAAACTTAGTTAATGCATAAAAATGTCCAAACGAACCCCGAAAAAACCCAAAAATTGACACAACACTCCTGTTGTTCTATGTTGACACGAGAATTTTTTTGAAAGCAATAAGAGGCAATGGATATCATTTTGTCCCCAAAGGTGGGACGTTCCCTACCGAAACCATCATGCTTGTTGTAAGAAGCTCTGGTTTGTGAGAAGCATATACCCGAACCTGCCCCAAATGGGATAATTTTTTTAACACGGCATGTTGATGCTGCTCCATGATAGCATGCCAAGTTTAATGAATTTCAGACGAGTTTTGGATTTACTAGAATTTAAAAACCAGGCATCTCAATGTTTTGCCGGCAATCAACAGTGCCCTGGCGTTTGAATTTCATTCCCATCTCTTGCATGGGACCTAGAAATTCACCCAAAAACACATATTAGATTTTTCAACCAACCTTAGTGCATTGGAGCATGTGCTTGTAATTCAAATTTGAATTATGCACATAAAATGCCTAGGAAACCTGGTTAATGCATAAAAATGTCCAAACGAACCCCAAAAATTGACACTAGAAAATATTTGAAAGCAATAAGAGGCAATGGATATCGTTTCATCCCCAAAGGTGGGACGTTCCCTATCGAAACCATCATGCTTGTTGTGAGAAGCTTATACCCGAACCTGCCCCAAATGGGACAAATTTTTTACCATGGCATGTTGATGGCGCTCCATGATAGCATGCCAAGTTTCATGAATTTCATATGAGTTTTGGATTTACTAGAATTTAAAAACCAGGCATCTCAACGTTTTGCCGGCAATCAACAGTGCCCTGGTGTTTGAATTTCATTCCCATTTCTTGCATGGGACCTAGAAATTCACCCAAGGACACACATGTGATTTTTCAACCAACTTTAGTGCATTGGAGCATGTGCTTGTAGTTCAAATTTGAATTATGCACATAAAATGCCTAGAAAACCCAGTTAATGTATAAAAAGGCCAAACGAACCCCGAAAAATTCCAAGATTGAACACAACACTCCTGTTGTTCTATGTTGACACTAGAAATTTTTTGAAAGCAATAAGAGGCAACGGATATCGTCCCGTCCCAAAGGTGGTACGTTCCCTATCGAAACCATCATGCTTGTTGTGAGAAGCTCTGGTTTGTGAGAAGCTTATACCCGAACCTGCCCCAAATGGGACAAAATTTTCACCACGGCATGTTGATGCCGCTCCATGATAGCATGCCAAGTTTCATGAATTTCAGACGAGTTTTGGATTTACTAGAATTTAAAAACCAGGCATCTCAACGTTTTGCCGGCAATCAACAGTGCCATGGTGTTTGAATTTCATTCCCATCTCTTGCATGGGACCTAGAAATTCACCCAAGGACACACATGTGATTTTTCAACCAACTTTGGTGCATTGGAGCATGTGCTTGTAGTTCAAATTTGAATTATGCACATAAAATGCCTAGAAAACCCAGTTAATGTATAAAAAAGGCCAAACGAACCCCGAAAAATTCCAAGATTGAACACAACACTCCTGTTGTTCTATGTTGACACTAGAAATTTTTTGAAAGCAATAAGAGGCAACGGATATCGTCTCGTCCCCAAAGGTGGTACGTTCCCTATCGAAACCATCATGCTTGTTGTGAGAAGCTCTGGTTTGTGAGAAGCTTATACCCAAACCTGCCCCAAATGGGACAAAATTTTCACCACGGCATGTTGATGCCGCTCCATGATAGCATGCCAAGTTTCATGAATTTCAGACGAGTTTTGGATTTACTAGAATTTAAAAACCAGGTATCTCAACGTTTTGCCGGCAATCAACAGTGCCCTGGTGTTTGAAATTCATTCCCATCTCTTGCATGGGACCTAGAAATTCACCCAAGGACACACATGTGATTTTTCAACCAACTTTAGTGCATTGGAGCATGTGCTTGTAGTTCAAATTTGAATTATGCACATAAAATGCCTAGAAAACCCAGTTAATGTATAAAAAAGGCCAAACGAACCCCGAAAAATTCATTCCCATTTCTTCCATGGGACCTAAGCATGCACTGAAGGACACAGATTTGATTTTTCAACCAATTTGTATGCACCGGAGCATGTGCATGTAGTTTAATTTTGAATTGTGCACCTGAAATGGCTAGAAAACCAGTTTAATGTATGAAATGTCCAAACGAACCCTGAATAATTCAAATTCTTTTACGACACACATACAGTTGCATGTTCACTGAGGATAAAAGGTCTAGCAATTCAAACACCGTCCATTGCCGCTGTGACCCCATTTTGTAATTCAAATCAAGTAGATCCCACACAGTTTATTCTCACCAACCATGTGAGATGTAATACAAAATATCTTGGAGCACCGTCGGTGTATAGTACGCCTATGGCTTATGCGAGAAGGTGCGTCGGCTACAGTCCACAGCCGGCGTGTCAAGCACACTAGCTCGCTCCCCCAAAACTCCAGCCTCTGCATCCCTCTCTGCTTCAGTCCCTTGATACAAATTTTCAGTAGCCCCGGCATTTTACTCCCGCCTCTGCATCCCTCGCAATCTCAAAAATATCTGCTCGCCCTTGATCCAAATTTTCAGTAGCCCCGCCTTGTTACTCCCGCCTTATTGCCACAGTATTTCCTCAAACACAACCTCCACTCACATAGACACACACAACCCTGAAACCATTGGTAGGCCGCCGCCATCGCCGGCGCCTCCATCCTCAACCTCTGCCTGTGTGCCGGGGAGCTCGAGTAGCCAATGGCCAAAAAAAGGTTTATCGCGGCCTTTTCGCCCGACGCCGGCGAGGTGGCCGCCGAGGTGTCCCCGTCGTCTTCCGCGGGCCCGATCCGCCATCGCCGGTCCCCCGATCCTCCCGCCGCCGCGCCCCTAGGCCGGTTCGAGGACTTCCCCGTCCTCCCCCGGACCCGGCAGCCAACGAAGTCCTACCTCGGGGTCCGGCAACGGCTATGGGGGACGTGGGTCACCGAGATTACAGATCGAGAGACAAACACCCGCAGGAGGCTCGATAGCTTCCACACAGCCGAGCTCGCGGCCATGGAGTACGACCGCTGGCAGGTCCGCTACCACGGCGCAGGGACTAGGCTCAATTTCCCCTTCGGCACACGTCCGGTCCACCTCGTTCCGCCGGAGCCAGGGGTGGTGAGCTCTTCTATTGCGCGGGAGGACCGCGAGGCGTGGGAGCGTCTCGAGGCCAAGGCCGCCGACGAGTCCTACATGCAAGAGCTCCGCCGGCAGCACCCGGAGCTCGTGGAGGCGGAGCGGGCGATCTTTGCCAGCGCGGAGGGCGGCGAGGTTATCACGCTCTCCTCCGATGACGAGGTCAAAGGCGGCGAGGACGGCGGCGCGGAGGGCGGCGAGGTTATCGCGCTCTCCTCTGATGACGAGGTCGAAGGCGGCGGCGGCGCGGAGGGCGTCGAGGAGGGCCCCGAGGACGAGGAGATCGACGTCAACGAGTGGAGGAGTGCCTTCCCCAACGACCCCGACAACGGTACTGGCCCGGACCCGGCTCGCGGCACACCGTACATGACGAGGAAGGATTGGCTCGACCTGTACTTCGACCGAAAGTAGTTTAGCTTAGTTTAAATTTATGTTTTATGTTCGGTTATGCAAAACTATCTATGTTTATGTTTGAATGCATGCTACTTTTGGTTGAACCTGCTTTGAACTTGATCAAATTGAAGTTTACAACCTTAAGTTTAGGGGATCGACTAGAAAAGGCCGAAAATTGCTGGAGTATATATATATCCACTAAGGGTTTTAGTCCTTTAACTTTTTAAGGATCGCCTAGAGATGTCCTTATGACTTGTTTATTTCAGTTCTTCACAATGTGATGCTCTATATGTGCAACTATTTGCTGTGCAGTTCAATTTCATCAATAACAGTTTCAACAATACCACTATGAATTACGATATTTGGTTGCTGTTAAGGATATTGCAGTTAACATGCCTTTTCATTTTTCAATTGTTGTTTAGCAACATGCATTGTACTGAATGACTAAATATGCAATCCCAGGCTACATAGCAACAAGGAAGAGTGTTACCTTAATGTTCTGATGATGTCTAGATATACATGTAATAAAATCTTATATAATGGGATGGATGGAGTGTTGTACTACATCATTTTTCAATTGTTGTTTAGCTTCTAATATTAACTTGGTGCTTTTAGGTACATATATCATTGCCAAAGATCCACACTTCGACCCTTTCTGCGTATGGGGCAATGAGATATTCATGAACCAGCATCAAGTGAGGAAACTGATAAAGATTGTTACTAAAATGGGTCAAAAGATGTCAATCGAACTATTTGTTTACACTTTATGCAAGACAACAGTGAACTGCAGGATGGTAAGTAAGAACCCTGTAGCCTTCTTTTTACTGCCCGTAATGAGTTGTGTTAGATGACAATATCTGAATCTTTTTTCTTTTGCAGTGGATCCTGAAGCAGTTTACTCAAGATTACCTCTCAAACTACATGATTGGCGGCCGGCCATCACAAGGGGTTGGACTAGAGTCCTGCATGCCTTCTGCATCCAGGAGAGCACAATAGGGCCATTCCGCTTCACCTTGTTCAGCAACTGGAATGTCTGTCGCCTCTTTCTTTACCATCTGTAATAGTACAAGTATAGAACCCTGGTACATCATTCTTTATTTGGTGCTTCTGTAATTCTTAAACATATGTACCTGTGAATCGAATAATGCATTGGTTGTTTGAACCTGATGGATATGAATAAAGTTATAGCCTACTTTCAAGTGTAAATTAGGTACAATTTTAAATAGCAGCAATTAAATTAGGGCGAAATTACGTTGTGCAGGTCATTACGGCACACACGGTTGGTAAAACACAAACGTTTGCGATATACACCATAATCTGAGACGGTTCACAGAGAGGAAACGTGTGCAAGCATGCACACAGTTGCCGTTCGCAAAGCGTGTGTGATGTCAGACACTATCACATACGGTGCGGGAAAACTAAATGTGTGTGATTGTCTACCTATCATACACGGTTTATAATCATGAACTGTTTGTGATGTGCCAGGCATCGTAAATCTTTCGTGCCTGGAATTTGCCTAGAATCTGCCTGGAAAGTTCCCGTGCCTAGAATATGCTTGGTTTTAGGCAGAACCACAAAACTCCGACTGCGATGGCAATGCGAGCACAAACGAGTAGCAAGGATGAAGCGTTTGGGATATTCGAGATATCCGAAACGGTTATATAGGGACAACTGTATGCATCAAGGTTCCCTATCCCCGACGGTTTCTGGGTCATGTGGGAAGGACCCCTCTATCGCCCACACTCACTTGGCGACGGTTCCAAATGCCGTCGCGGAAAGGGGTTTTAAACCGTTTGTTTAGGACCGACGCACACCAGTGATCCAAGACTTACAAGGGTTAGATAGCATGCAAGGGTACAAGTATAGATCTAAGACATATGATCATCATCATAAGAGAAATATCAAGGATTAGTCAAAGGCTCATGCCTTGCATGTATCCAAATGGAGTTTCTACTCCAAGTTTGAAGCATCAATGATGTTCAATTCACATCTCAAATGGCAAAATACTTTCTCATCAAGCGGTTTGGTGAATATATCCTCCGATTGCTTATCGGTACGAACATGCTTAAGATCAATGTCTCCTTTAGCAACATGATCTCGAATGAAATGATGGCAAACTTCTAGGCTTAGTTCGAGAATGTTGCACGGGATTGTGAGCAATCTTAATAGCACTTTCATTGTCACATAGCAATGGAACATGTTTCACATGAATCCCATAGTCTTTAAGAGTTTGGGTCATCCAAAGTAATTGAGCACAACATGAACCAACAGCAATGTATTCTGCTTCGGCAGTGGATAAGGATACCGAGGTTTGTTTCTTGGAGGACCAAGACACAAGAGATCTACCAAGAAATTGACAAGTACCCGAAGTGGAATTTCTATCAAACTTGTCACCGGCGTAGTCTAAGTCAGAGTAGCAAACAAGATCAAAATAAGACCTCTTAGGATACCAAATGCCAAATTTTGGTGTATGAATTAAGTATCTCACTATCCTTTTCACAGCCTTAAGATGACATTCTTTGGGGGCCACTTGATATCATGCACACATGCACACACTTAGCATAATATCGGGATGGGAGGCACATAGATATAACAATGAACCAATCATAGAGCGGTAAACCTTTTGGTCAACAGGTTTGCCATCCTTAGTCAAGTCAAGATGTCCACTAATAGGTGCTACCTCTTGAGCATGCGTTGGTTTTCCCTTGAAGAGGAAAGGGTGATGCAGCAAAGTAGCGTAAGTATTTCCCTCTGTTTTTGAGAACCAAGGTATCAATCCAGTAGGAGACTACACGCAAGTCCCTAGTACCTGCACAAACAATCAAGAACCTTGCAACCAACGCGAAAAGGGGTTGTCAATCCCTTCACGGCCACTTGCAAAAGTGAGATCTGATAAATATAATAAATAAATATTTTTGTATTTTTGTTGTATAGATTGGAAAATAATGATTGCAAAATAAACGGCGACAGAGATAGCTAATTAACGAAAGATTAATATGATGGAAAATAGACCCGGGGGCCATAGGTTTCACCAGTGGCAACTCTCAAGATAGCATGTATTACGGTGGGTGAACAAATTACTGTCGAGCAATTAATAGAAAAGTGCATAGTTATGAGAATATCTAAGCATGGTCATGAACATAGGCATCACGTCCGTGTCAAGTAGACCGAAACAATTCTGCATCTACTACTATTACTCCACACATCGACCGCTATCCAGCATGCATATAGAGTATTAAGTTCATAAGAACAGAGTAATGCATTAGGCAACATGACATGATGTAGAGGGATAAACTCAAGCAATATGATATAAACCCCATCTTTTTATCCTCGATGGCAACAATACAATACGTGCCTTGCTGCCCCTGCTGTCACTGGGAAAGGACACCGCAAGATTGAACCCAAAGCTAAGCACTTCTCCCATTGCAAGAAAGATCAATCTGGTAGGCCAAACTAAAGCGATAATTCGAAGAGACTTGCAAAGATATCAAATCATGCATATAAGAATTGAGAGAAGAATCAAATATTGTTCATATATAATCTTGATCATAAACCCACAATTCATCAGACCTCGGCAAACACACCGCAAAAAGAATTACATCGAATAGATCTCCAAGAAGATCAAGGAGAACTTTGTATATAGATCCAAAGAGAAAGAAGAAGCCATCTAGCTAATAACTATGGACCTGAAGGTCTGTGGTAAACCACTCACACATCATCGGAGAGGCTATGGTGTTGATGTAGAAGCCCTCCGTGATTGAATTCCCCTCCGGCAGATCGCCGGAAAAGGCCCCAAGATGGGATCTCACGGGTACAGAAGGTTGCAGCGGTGGAAAATAGCTTTCGTGGCTCTCCCCGAAGGTTTCAGGGTATAAGAGTATATATAGGCGAAAGAAGTAGGTCGGTGGAGCTGCGAGGGGCCCACGAGGGTGGGGGGCACGCCCTCCTGCCTCGTGGCCTCCTCCTGGCTTTCTTGACCTCCACTCCAAGTCTCCTGGATTGCGTTTGTTCCAAAAAGATCCTCGCGAAGGTTCATTCCGTTTGGATTCCGTTTGATATTCCTTTTCTGCGAAACACTAAAATAGGCAAAAAAAACAGCAATTTTCACTAGGCCTTTGGTTAATAGGTTAGTCCCAAAAATAATATAAAAAGGTATATTAAAGCCCATTAAACATCCAAAACAGATAATATAATAGCATGGAACAATAAAAAAAATTATAGATACGTTGGAGACGTATCAGTAGGCATGGGTGTTTTCATACCTTTGCTTTCTTGCATGTTGAACTTCTTGAATAAGTCCTTGGTATACTTTGTTTGAGAAACAAAGGTACCCTCCTTAGTTTGCTTGATTTGCAAACCAAGAAAGAACTTGAGTTCACTCATCATAGACATCTCAAACTTCTCCAACATTAGCCTTCCAAACTTTTCACTAAAATGAGGGTTAGTCGAACCAAATATGATATCATCAACATAAATTTGGCACACAAATAATTCTCCATTAACCCTTTTAGTAAAAAGAGTAGAATCAATTTTTCCAATCTCAAAGCCTTTTTCAATAAGGAACTTGGTCAAGCATTTATACCACGCTCTAGGAGCTTGCTTAAGACCATAAAGAGCTTTGTGAAGTTTGTAAACATGGTCGGATTTCTTAGGATTAACAAAGCCGGGAGGTTGTTTAACATAAACTTCCTCCTCAATTTGACCATTTAGAAAAGCAATTTTAATGTCCATTTGATACTGTCGGATCTTGGGTTCCGGCAAAAACCTCAAGGTTCGAACACTGGGGTGCACACGTAGATCTCCTCCTACCGAATCACTCTGGTGGTGAGCCGCCTTGGACTACATGGTGACCTCCGTCTTGCCGTCCTACTGGTCTTGGTCTCGTTGCACCGATATGGAAACCTTTTCTTGACGCCTCGGTACTCCTCGCCTGCGCTTGCCTCCTTAGCACAAAAGAGGGAACAAGGACACTGTGCGCGCTGGCGCCCGCCTGGTCTCGATCGTCATGGCTCACGTCATTGGAACCTCGCGAGGTTTGCCTTGCCTTGATCTCTCCACCCCTCGCGAGCTAGCCTGGTGAGGCCGCTCCCGAGGAGGTCTTGTGTCGTCCGCCTCGTGAGGCTTGGCCCCTCGCGAGGGTCTCGAATGCTTGTTGGTGAAGATGGGCCGTACGGGCCCGTTCAAAGATCCACGCTGTGGGCCGCAGGCAGGCAAGTCTGGGGACCCCCGTTCCCAGAACGCTGACAGTAGCCCCCGGGCCCAAGGCACGCTCGGGCTTGGCTTCAAGGCAAAGCCAAAGGGCAAGTGCGGAGCGCCGCGGGCCCCAACACCCTGCGGCCTCGGTCGACGCGTGGCGGTTGATTGGACATGGGCGTCTCCGCTTCCCCACGCTGCCTCGGCAGCTGCCCGACTGTCAAAAGGCTGGCGTAGACAGCGCTTTTCTTCATTGCTTCCTTTCGCCTTGCTCCAGATCCCCTTTCTTGCTCCCTGCTTCTGAAATCTCCAGATCTGCTTCCTTCCCCTTCCGCATCAGCGACCAATGGCGCCCCGAAAGGTCATGCCAGCCTCGTCGCCGGCTTGGTACGAGCCTGCTCTCGACGCGCCCAACGTCTCGGAGAAGAACCTTGCCTCCATGCGCTTGCTGACGGCGGGGGAAAGCAACAAGAGGGGGAAGACTGAGCTCCGGGCCGGTTCTGACGTGCCGGAGCCTGAGGGCAGCACCTTCTTCCCCTTCTTCACGAGCAGCATCGTCGCAGGGCTGGTTCCCCCCTTCTCTGACTTCTTCTATGAGGTCCTTGGCCACTACGGGCTGCAGGCGCTGCATCTTCATCCCAAATCTATCCTTCTCTTGTCGATCTTCGCCTACTACTACGAGGCATACCCGGCGTGATGCTGTCCATGGCTCTTCTGCGCCACTTCTTCTTCCTCTGCATCAATGAGGGTCATACCTCCGGGTGCGCCAATTTCATTGCGGCCGGCAAGGCCAACTCGATCTCGAAGACTGGGAAGAAGGCCGATGGCTTCAGGAGCAAGTGGGCCATGATGGACGCCAAGTGCGTCCACCCACGCTTGATGCTGCCAACGGAGATGCCCCAGTCTGACAAGGGGTGGTCTTGCGCGAAGCTCACTGATGAGCGGGCGATGCTGGTGCTGGAGCAGATGAACGTTGACCTGAAGCCGGGCAACGCGAAGGCGGAAAAGGTGACAGGGGCCATGCTCCTGAGGGAATTCCTGATGCTACGCGTAGCCCCGCTTCAGGCGCGTACGCGCCCCTTGTGGGAGCTTGGGGACGAAGAGGACAAGGTTCGCCTGAGCCCGGAAGCCTTGTGCAATGGTGAGCTGGCTGTGGCTCTCCGCCTCCTGGTCAGGGATGACCAGGAGTACCCGCCGAGTGTCTTCACTCCCTTGTTCCGCCGCAAGGACGGGGCGCAGGTCGTGGCTGCCAGGCCGAGCGCGGGCTAGTACCGCCGGCGCCCACTAGGGCCCCTGTGGTGCCGACGCCGGTGGAGCTGTCTTCTGGTGAGTCCCACAGGGAGGAAGAGGAGGAGGAGGAGGAGGAAGACTTGGAGGATGACCCCTGAAGGGATGGGGGAGACCTCCCCCTTGAGCAAAGCTGACATCCTCCGCACCCTTCCTGATGACGACGGTGCTAACGCCCACCAGGAGAAGGGAGAGCCGCCCGTAATCCCGATGAGGGGTCGATCGGTGCTGATCTCCCAGGATGCTGCTTTTGTCCTCGCGCCGCCTGGAGCCGCTTCCGGCCCTCCTGCTGCCCCTTCTTCTGCTCCTGGGGCTTGTGCGCCCGCGCCCCGGACTGGGAGGCTCTTGGGCTTCAAGCTCAACAAAAGGAGGGTGGACTACACCGCGGTGGACCAGTAAGTGTTCATGCTCCGTCTTGTTCTTGATTATGCTGCTGATTCTTGACGCTTCTCCGCTGTGCGATTAGGCCGACGCCTGCGGTGAAGAAGAGGAAGGAGGAGGCGGTGGTGCCGCCCGGGACCAACCCACCTGCTCCGTCTGCGTCTCCCTCCATGGAGAAAGGCAGCATTGGCGCTGATGCCTCTCCGGCCCGGTCATCCTCGCGAGGCATGGGGGGAATCCTCGGGAGGAGTCAGCCCCCGTGGCCTCGCTGGCTCCGGAGGCACCGGTGTCCGGCTCGGCTGCTGAAGCCTCCAAGGCTCAGGAGCCCCCAGTCTCCCAGGCTATGGTGACAATGCCTTCTCCTCCTTCTACTGCGCCGCTGAAACAAGGTCCTTCTGCCTCCCCTGATGTCTTGGCGCACTCTTCTTGAGATGACCCGGCTGCAAGAAGATCTTCAAGGCGCCGATCCCCTCCTAGTGGCCGGGCGTCTGGAGCTGGTTTCTGGCTGGCTCCGCTTCGACGTGTCTGTTCAGGCGGCGCTGAGCCAGGCCACGGCGACCTCTGAGAAGGAGAAGTAGGCCTGATCGCGAGGCGGCGCTGAAGGACGTCGAGGCCACCAAGACTCGCTGCCGGGCGCTGGAGGCCGAACTGAAGACCCTGCGCAAGGAACACGCAGAGGAGGCCTGTAGCCGTCAGGCGGAGGAGGAGAAAATGAAGGCCCGGGAGGACGCCGTCAAGGGTCGCGACGTTGAGCTGGAGCAGCCAGCGAAGGCGCAGGCCATTGAGCGCGGCTGACTGGAGGAGCTGGAGCGGAAGGTGAAGGCGGAGGAAGCCGAACTTGGCGCGGAGGCGAAGATTCTGGCCGAGGACCGTGCGACCTTTGCGCTCCTCGAGGAGAGGTCTCGCGTGGCGCTGGAGACACTCTATGAGAAAGGCTTGGAGAAGCCGCTAACCAACGACGAGGACGACCCCACCCAGCTGCTTCCCTACTTGGTCGAGGCGCTCGAGGAAGTCGTGGACGGCATCGGTCCCATGGCAGAGGGAGAGGCTCGTGTCCTTTCTTCAGCTGCGCTAACGCGTGTCTTCAGCCACCTCCATCTTCACGACCCTACCGCTCGCCTTGACGAGCTGCTAGAGCCTATGGCTGATGAACACTGCGCAGCCACCGCCGCAGCCGTGAAAGGTCAGGTGGAAGCCCTGCTAAAGAAGTTCCGTGCCTTCGCTCCCGCGCCTTGGACCGGAGGCGCCACCACTCCTGCAGCTCCGGCTGGTCGCCCAGATGAAGGCGTCATCGTCAAGGGAGGAGCGCTTCTCGCGGGCGTCGGTGGTGTCCAGGGATGACTTGCGGCTCCTTTCCTGTTTTATTCCTGTAACATGCATCATGCCTCGTGGAGGCATTAAACTTGCGTTTGGTATTGTGAGAACAATATGTCTTGTAATATTTGCTTGAGATTTTGCGATTTTCTCCCTATTTGCTTTACGTTCTACGTTGGCAGGGCCCGGCCCCGTGCATACCTCAGCCGCCGTTGGATCGTCCAGAGACTAGGACGGGACCAAGGGGTGAGGGGCTACGTGACCAGTTAGGCTCCTGAGTCGCGATGCTCAGGAGTCCCCCTTGACGCGCAAACAGCTTATAGGAAGGAGATGCGAGGATAGGCTTAGTGTTCTACGTCGGCAGGGCCCGGCCGCGCGCATACCTCAGCCGCCGTTGGGTCGTCCGGAGACCAGGACGAGACCAAGGAGTGAGGGGCTACGCGACCAGTTAGGCTCTTGAGTCGCGATGCTCAGGAGTCCCCCTTGACGTGCAAACATCCTTCATACCTTTGCCCTCGCCGAGGCTCGGCTCGGGAGGGACGCGCGATGACCAGGTCCGGGGGACCTGGCTGGGTGGCGTACGCTTGGGCGTGACCCAAGCGCAGCCCCCGTGCCCAGCCCCCTCGCGCGACTCTCCCGAGAGGAGGTGTTGCGGTGAGGCTAGACACTAAGCTCAAGGGCTCCCTGAAGTTGATACGGCCGTGGGGCCGCCCTCAGTTTTTTATCACCAGCGCGGAGCATAGCGCTTCCGTACTTGCACGGGCATAGCCGCTCCTCGACAGTGTCGACGGCCAGCGCGGAGCATGGTGCTTCCACTGGTACGTGGGAGGGGACTCCCTACTGCGGAGAGCCCCCCGGGCGTGTACAACCCCGCCCTGACACGTGGCTTGCACGGCAGGGCTAGACGAGGTGTGTCTGGGCACTCGTGAGCCAGCATGGGACTCACGAGGCCCTACCTCAAGGCAGGTTGCGCCTGGTCTTGATTCTTGTTTGCTGTGGTGGTCCTGCGAGGTGGTTAGACAACCTGCGCCGAACGAATCTCCTGAGGTTATCACGTGAGGAGGCCAAGCACCAACGGCCCCAGGAGGTGACGTGAACGGGACCGGCCCACCAGACAGAGTTCAGCTGTTGGATTTATCGACGCTGCAGGGACGGGCCCGAGCACAGACGCCGTGCCTAACCTTCTCACGCGAAGGGTCCTGAAGAAAGACGATCGGCGCGCGGCTCCCATGGTAGGTGACAATCAAGCAGGTGATAGTCATAGATAGATTAAGCATGGAAAGCAAACTGGCTCAAGTAAACGCAGGGAGATACATGTCACTTGGTCAGGCCCGAGCGGCTTGGGGATGATGCAGCCCGAGGGGCGCCCCCAGCAAGGTAATCTAAACACATAAACAAGAAGGGATACATGCCACAGGCACGGACCCACGTGACCTGGGAATGATGCAGCCCTGAGGGAGCTCCCAGCTAAATAAACTTGGAAAATGTCACATGGTTCCGTTGTAGAAGGGGTGTTGAGGCAGCTGAAGGTACGCGGCGAAGGGGGTGCTCCTCACGAGCCACCGGGGCCCTGAGCCTCGGGAGGCTCTGGGGGTCCAGGATGTTCCTTGAGGACCGTCTCCATCTCTGCCAGGACTACATGGTGCCTGGCCTCCTAAGTTGCTAGGACGCGCCGCAGGTTGCATTGGTAGGCGGATGCGATGCTCAGCAGGCCGAATGGCATGCGAACATAGTTGTGCGGTGGGCCCTTGCAGCGTCCCACGCGCGAAGGCCAGAAGAGCTCCTGAGACGCGGCCCTGTTGAGCCCTGGGACGTTGATGTAGACGCGCAGCCCGACATCCTCGCTTGGATGGGGGGTTGTGCCAGGTGAGCGGCGATCGCCGCGCATGGCCCTCGCATCCTGCAGTTCCTGGGTGGTCTTGGTAATGAACTCCTGAGCGTTGGGCGCTCCTCGCCCTGTGTCCTCCCGAGGGAAACGTGCCACAAAGCACGCCTCCAAATGGTGCCCGAGCGCCTCCCTCGCAATGTTGGCAAGGTCTGAGGCCCTCCAGAAGAGAGCCCCCGAGCCCTACCCAAGGAGGGCGCCGGGCGCGCCTTCCTATGCGAGGGAGGGAGGCACCCTGGTCACGGGCGCTGATCCTGACGCGGCTCCACTTGCGGCGCCGTTCTCCTGAGACCCAGTGCGGAGCAGCTGCTTCTTCTTCTTGGGGATGGCTTCAGGAGGGTGATCGCCGTTGCTGACGGGGTCGTCGATTGCTGCAGCTTGGAAGGCACGCTCGAGGGAGGACACCGCATCTCTTTCTCAGGACAACTTTTGGGAACCCATATCTTCCTCATTGGCGTTCCATTCCTACAGTTAGTACCAATATACCTGGCAAACACTTCACCATTCTGATTCTTAAACAGTTTATAGTTTGCATCAAAGGATTCATCAATGATAATAGGGTTAGCACAAGTGAAGCCAGATAAGGTGGATGGATCCACTGAAGGTCCCTTTGCAGCAACCCATGTGGTTTTGGGATACTGCTCAGGCTTCCAGTAGGAACAATCAACATTCATTTTCCTCTCAAACCCAACACCCTCTTTCCTAGGGTTTCGGTTCAGAATCTGCTTTTTGAGGACATCGCACAGTGTCTGATGCCCTTTGAGACTTTTGTACATCCCTGTTTCAAGCAATGTCTTCAACCTAGCATTTTCATCAGCAATAGTGGTGGCATCCTCAGCAGAGGGGTTAGTTACCACATCAACAGTTGAAGATATTGCAACAGTAGCAGCAGTAGAACATTCAGCAACAGAAGTACCGTTATCACGCTCAAGGCATTTTAGACATGGTGGTTCAAATCCTTCCTGAGCGGACTGATCTGTTGAGCGCGAAGTGACTCATTCTCTTTTTGAAGATCTTCATGAGCCGCTCTCAATTTCTCAAGCTCTTGCTTCCTTTGAAGATAATCATAGGAAAGCTTTTCATGAGTGGTTGAGAGCGTTTCATGACGACTTTCAAGTTCCTGGTACTTAACATGAAGATTTTTTATGTCTTCAATTAAGGACTGAGAACGGGTCATTTCCGCGTCCAACAGGTCATCGCTTTTGTCTAACAGTTTTTGAGTATGTTCCATAGCTTTCTGTTGTTCAGTTGCAATTTTAGCAAGTGTTTTGTAGCTGGGTTTGGATTCACAATCAGAGTCATCTTCACTTGATGTTTGAAAGTAAGCATCGCGTGATTTTACCTTGGCACCACGTGCCATGAAGCAGTAGGTGGGAGCAGAGTCGTCCTTGTCATTAGCATCAGCGTTGGTGACGGGGCCATTGTCTTCAGTGTTGAAGATGGACTTGGCAACGTAGGCTGTAGCTAGAGCCAGACTTGCAACGCCAGGGTCGGACTCCTCCTCAGACTCCACCTCCGCCTCCTCAGAAGCAGACTCCTCCTCTGAATCCATCTCCTTGCCAACAAAAGCACGAGCCTTGCCAGATGAGCTCTTCTTATGAGATGAAGACTTGGATGAGGACTTGGAAGAAGACTATGAGGATTTCTTCTTCTTCTTGTCATCAGAATCATATTCCTTGCTCTTCTTCTTCTTCTTGTTCTCATTGTCCCACTGTGGACACTCAGAGATGTAGTGTCCAGGTTTCTTGCACTTGTGACATGTTCTCTTCTTGTAGTCATGAGTGGAAGCTTCATCATTTCTTGAGCTGGATCGTGAAGACTTTCTGAAGCCCTTCTTCTTAGTGAACTTCTGGAACTTCTTCACAAGCATAGCAAGCTCCTTTCCAATGTCTTCAGGATCACCAGAACTGCAGTCAGATTCTTCTTCAGATGAGGAAACAGCTTTTGCCTTCAAAGCGCGAGTTCGGCCATAGTTGGGACCATAGATATCTCTTTTCTCAGATAGCTGGAACTCATGTGTGTTGAGCCTCTCAAGTATGTCAGACGGATCGAGTGTCTTGAAGTCAGGGCGTTCTTGTATCATCAGGGCAAGGGTGTCGAACGAGCTGTCAAGTGATCTCAGCAGTGTCTTGACGATTTCATGCTTGGTGATCTCAGTGGCGCCGAGAGCACGAAGCTCATTTGTGATGTCAGTGAGGCGATCAAACGTGAGCTGGACATTCTCATTGTCGTTTCTCTTGAAGCGGTTGAAGAGGTTGCGAAGAACACTGATCCTTTGATCTCTCTGGGTTGAGACGCCTTCGTTGACCTTGGAGAGCCAGTCCCAGACTAGCTTCGACGTTTCCAGAGCACTCACACGGCCATACTGTCCTTTGGTCAGATGACCACAGATGATGTTCTTGGCAGTAGAATCCAGTTGAATGAACTTCTTGACATCAGCAGGGGTGACACCTTCACCAGTCTTGGGGACACCATTCTTGACGACATACCAGAGGTCGACATCAATGGCTTCAAGATGCATGCGCATCTTATTCTTCCAGTAGGGATATTCAGTTCCATCGAAGACGGGGCAAGCAGCGAAGACTTTGATTATCCCTGCAGTCGACATAGCTAAAACTCCAGGTGGTTAAACCGAATCACACAGAACAAGGGAGTACCTTGCTCTGATACCAATTGAAAGTGCTAGATATCGACTAGAGGGGGGTGAATAGGCGATTTTTATGAAAGTCTTCAAAACATGAGAGTTTCGAAGACAAACAATAGAAATGAACCTATTGATATGCAGCGGAAGGTAGACTACACTAAGCAAGCCATAGTCAAGTATGCAATGGAGTGAAAGCACGAAGACTAATAGCAGCTAGGTAGTAAAGATCAGGATGGAAGATAGTATGAAGCCAAACAACGATAGTAGTCACACAGTGAAGTCAAACAGGTAGTGCAAGCAGGCAATGACTTCACGAAGACAAACTGTAAGTAAAGAGAGGGAGAGGATAGAACCAGTCACTTGGTGAGGACAAGGATTTGTTGGACCAGTTCCAGTTGCTGTGACAACTGTACGTCTGGTTAGGGAGGCTGAGATTCAACTCAGAAGACCGTGTCTTCACCTTATTCCCCTTGAGCTAAGGACACCCAGTCCTCGCCCAATCACTCTGGTAAGTCTTCAAGGTAGACTTCCAAACCTTCACAGACTTCGTTCACCGGCGATCCACAATGACTCTTGGATGCTCAGAACGCGACGCCTAACCGGCTGGAGGATTCACAGTCCTCAAGTGTAACAAGTCTTCAGGTCACGCGGACAGAAAGACTTCAGTGATGCCTAACACTCTTTGGCTCTGGGTGTTTGGGCTTTGTCCTCGCAAGGATTTCTCTCTCTCAAAAGCTTCGGAGGTGGGTTGCTCTCAAACGACAAAAGCCGTGCACTAACTCTGAGCAGCCACCAATTTATGGTGTAGGGGGTGGGCTATTTATAGCCACTAGGCAACCCGACCTGATTTGTCCGAAATGACCCTGGGTCACTAAGGAACTGACACGTGTTCCAACGGTCAGATTTCAAACACACGCGGCAGCTTGACTTGGGCTACAAGTAAAGCTGACTCATCCAACTCTGGATAAGATTTGCTCTCATTGTCTTCGCTCGAAGACATAGGATTTGGTTGAGCATCACTTCAGTCACTCTGACTTTGTTCACTGGGACCCCACTTAACAGTACGGTGGTTCCTATGACTCAACAAAGAAGAAAAGGAAACAACAAAACAACTAAGTCTTCGCGCTCCATAGTCTTCACGCGATGTCTTCTCTTGTCATAGTCTTCAATGTGAATATCTTCACATACCACCATTGTCTTCAATGTCTTCATACATTTTTAGGGGTCATCTCCGGTAGGTAAACCGAATCAATGAGGGACTACTACCTGTGTTATCCTGCAATTCTCACAAACACATTAGTCCCTCAACCAGGTTTGTCGTCAATACTCCAAAACCAACTAGGGGTGGCACTAGATGCACTTACAATCTCCCCCCTTTTGGTGATTGATGACAAACTGGTTGAAGTTTTCAACGGGCATAGAAGTATGTGAAATTGTAAAGGATTAAGGTATTGTCTTCATAAGTAGCAAAAGGCTCCCCCTAAAGATGTGCATATAAGTAATTTGCTTTTGGAATGCAAATGCACATGGCAGGTTGTACTTGTGGAGATCCTCTTCAACTTATGAAGACAATTCATCATGCATGATTGATATAACGAAGATAATGACATGCATAATGAAAAATGGACGTCTGCAATATGACTTCGTGCGGGATTTATCATCGCACATGCGGAATTTATCATCGCATCACAGAATAGCAGAAAAGTAGCAGACGACCATCAAGTTTAAGTGTTACAACTCAAAGAACCAAATGTATCAAAAGCGAGAGTTGTAAACACTAGGCAAAATATAAAGCAACCGCCCATATGGACCCGCTTGAAGACTATCAACTCATATGCTTCTCCCCCTTTTGTCAGTAAGGACCAAAAAGGTTTGAAGACATAGAGCCTCTACTCGTTCCCAGAAGGAGTAGGAGAAGCTGCAGGGTCGGCGTCGGGGTTTGGCGGTGCAGAAGAACTTGGTGCAGTGTCGATACGCGCTGAAGTTGGAGGTGGTGAGGTAGCATCATCTTGGTCATCTATGACTCTGGCATTCACCGTTGCAGCTGAGGAGGAATAGTCAGAGTCTTCAAGAGAGGGAGTTCGACGCAAGACAACATTCCTTGGAGGAGTGGAGTCAAACTTGAATCTTTCAGTGAAGCCATCGTCTTGAAGATCTGCTTCAGCACTCAGCAATGTCAAACTCTTCCATGACCTCCGACAGGTTTCATGAGTGACAAAGGCATTCTTGGTGGCAAGATTGCGAATGCGATTGACGTCCACCAAGAGGCTTTGCATCTGCCGCTTCAGCCAGTAGTGATGCTTATCCTGTTTCTGATGCAGGGCAACGAGAAGCTCTCGGTCATTGAGAACACGAGATCGCTTCCGAGGCCTTTGAGCAATAGTGCTCTCAGTGGCTTCAGTTTGAGCACGGTGAGGTAAGCGTGTATTGCCAGCCAAAGGATAAACACGAGTGACGGCCTGGACTCCTTCAATGGGCTGTGTGAAGCTTTGGTGATCAGCATTGTGAAGACAAACAGGCTCCTTGGCAGGCTCTGGGTATATGGCTTCAACTGACATATCAACCTCTGGCAAAAATATCAGATGGTTGCGAGCAGAAGGCTGATAGTTGACAGCAGAATGAAGCTTGATAAGGCGCATAACCCATGGAGCGTAGAATTTCAGTCCAAAGAGATCAGAGCCTGATGCAGCCAATTGCCTGATAAAAAAGTCTTGAGCATTGAAGCTGATGCCATTGAAGATATAAAAGACCAATGTCTTCATCGCTCCTTCAAGCTTCGCTGCAGAAGAATGTCCTTTGACAGGCCATAGAGTTCGCCTGATGATATGATAGATAGTGCGGGGCAGATACTCTAGGTCTTCAACAAAGAACTCTCTTGGGTATTCAGCGTCGCGTGGCAGAGGCTTCATCATGCTCAACATTTGGCTCATGTTGGGCTCTGGCTTCTGGAAGATGCTCTCCAATGCATTGCGGTGAAGCTGACAACCAGGTTCATATAGTTCACCTGGAGTGGGCAGACCAGTGAGCTCAATAATGTCAAGAGCTTTAGCTTCATGGTGTACGTTGCCTGTCATCCACTCAAGGACCCATGTCTGCGGATCCCTGTTGTAGCCGCGAATGTGGAGGGTGGCATAGAATTGCAGCAGAAGCTCTTCATTCCAATGCTCCTTATCAGTCACAAAGTTCAGCAATCCAGCATCACGGAAGCAGTCAAGGGCTTCTTCAAGGCATGGCAATCCAGCAATGGCTTCACAGTCAAGACGCATATGAGGGAAGATGCGACCTTGATCATAGAGAACACAGGAATAGTAACTGCGCTGCTGATAGCTCCAGAACCGATCAGATGATATTCTTGGCTTGGAGTAGGGGTTCTTGGCGCTATCAAAGAAAGTGTTGTGCGCAATGAAGCCATTTGCATTGAAGGACCCAGGTGAAGTGGCAGTACCTGGAAACCTGGGCAGTCTTGGCTTCGGCTTCTGGACCTGAGGCATGTGCTCGACATGATAGTCAAATTGCGGACCAGCAGCAGGTGGAGGAACCAGAATGGGCCATCTGATAGTGACCAGTTGACCATAATTGTATGCTTTCTTGATAGTGTGTGGCCTAGGAGGCAGTACAGGAGCAGTGGCATTGGCATTAATGTCAGGCTGCAGATTTGCTTCAGGTGCAGCATTTGCTTCAGGTGCAATCACTTCAGGCACCACATTAGCGTCAGCCATGACAGCGTCAATGGTTTCAGTGTCGGTGTTGGTGGTCGCCTCAATGTTGTTAACCTCCACTTGAGTAGCTGGAGGGTCGGACACGTTCTCCTCAAGAACAACTTCAGGGTTGGACGGGGCTGTAGCAACACGTTCTTCTTCCAATCTTGGCTCTGCTTGTTCATCAGCTGATGCAGCCGGAATATCTTCAGCCACCTTGGCTTCAGACTCGGGGGCGTTCGCAGTAGGAGAGGCTTCATGAAATACTTGGCGTGATACTGATTGGTGCTCTTCTCCTTCTGGAACACTTGACAGATTGACTTGTGGTCTTGGTCCTTTGAAAAGCCTGCGGAATGCTGGCGACGCTTGTGGAGATGGAGTTGTCTGGACCACAAAGTCTTCGTCTTCAAGCACCGGAGTGGTGACTTGAGTTGGGGGAGTAGCTGATGTTTCTTCTTCTCGGGGGGATTCTTGAGGGTGATCAGCCCATGAATCATCCTGAGTGATTGGCGTCAAAGGACGACCAATGCTGATGAGTTCGTTGTTCGTTAGAACAGGCGATAATACCACATTGTACTCGATCTGAGGAAGGACTTCATCATCTTCTACATTGTCTTGTTGACCAATGTCTTCAGCTGCGGTGGGGTCAACAGCTGGAATGTCTTCAGCTTCAGGAGCCTCTAGGGAAGCAGGCTCATGAACTATCAAACGATGTTCTTGTTGTGCAGATGCAGGACGAGCAACAGAAATTGGCTCGACGACAAGGGGCTCTGTGGGAGCAGCCCGATCTTTCTTCTTGGTCTTGCACTTCTTGGTGGGTGGAGCATCGTCAGTGGTGTTCTTGGTCTTGCGCTTTCTGGCTTTGGCTTCAGCTGCCCTTGTTTTCTGAAGTTTTGAAGCCACTGTGGGGACCTTATGCTTCACGCCTGTCATACTAGCGGGGAAGACAATGCGAAGTTCTTCCCGCCTGGATGTATCAGCTTGGTCCACAGCAGGCTTCTTTTGCTTGGCAGCCATCTTGGGGTCGATGCCAGGACGCCCAAGTGCCTTGCGCTTCTCAGCTTCATTGTAAGCTTGAACACACTTTGCAGCCAGAAGCTTCATTCGCTCTCGAGAACCTTTGGCTTCATCACGTTTCTTGTGAAACGCTTCCTTGAGCTCATGCATCATAGTCTTGATGTTGTGGACGTCTGTCACGCTGAGCTTGGCCACATGCTTCTTGAACCGAGCCTTTTCTTAGTCAATCTTGTGCTTCAGTTCAACGATTTTCTGAGCAAGAGCCAGCTAAGGAGCAATGGCGCCATGGAAGGAGACGTTTAGGCCAACGGGAAGTTGCAGATCATCAAAGCTGAGATTGAGGGTGTCAAACCACTCATCAATGAAATTGTTTAACACTTCCACGTCAAAGAGCGGTAAATCATTGAAGATTTCCGCCTCTTGCTTGCTCTTTATCAGCAGTTTAAGAGCATCATCGGCTAGATCGTCGTCACTCGACAGATCAATGGTGTCGTTTTCATTTCTCAGAACGGCAGCAGGGGTCAGTGCTTGACCAGCTGATTGCATGGGCTTCTTCTTCTTCTCAGACTTGGAGATGCGTGAGAGATCTTCAGACTGCACACTTGGTGCAGGAGGAGCAGTGGCCGGAGGCTTCGCTCGCGAAGCTTTTGGTGCAGTGGAAGGCTTCGAAGCCTTGGGTTTCTTCAGCTTCTTAGGCTTCGGTGGTGCAGGCGCTTCGTCAGAATCAGCGTCATCTGCAGGTTGATCCACGACTGTCCCTTGAACCATAATGTGAGTGATGAGACCTTCTAGGTTGTAGAAGGGCCCAACAAGATTGGGTTCAGCTTCGTGTGTGCCATCTGCACGAGGAGCAGAGGGACCTGGGTTGAAGTCTAATCCCCGCGACTTCTTGTTCTCTTTGGCCGAGTTTTTGGCAAACTGAAAGTTGTGCTTGAAAAGATTGTCGTCACGACACCATAGCAGAGAAGATGGGTCGGCATCAGCAGGCTGTGGTCCACGGACCATGCAAGGGTAGAAGCCTTGCTCAATGGCTTCAGCTCTGGCCTGGATGGAAGATTTTTGTACAAGATGTCTCCCCAGGGCCGCTTGATGGCATTCTTTTCAGCATATTCCTGGGTCATGAATCTGTACTTGTAGCATTGTTCTGCCCAATACCTTCGAATCCATTGGATTCGTGTCTTGCGCTGATTGTAGTCCTCCTCTGGATCTGTCTTGTATAGCTCATAGAGGTCTGGTGGCAAATCCTTCGATGTATTCCCACGGCGCTGTCTGCCACCCTTCCTTGCTGACTTATCTGTTGCCATGAAGTTCAGACTGAATGGCTTCAACACTGTCAAAGGCTTCCGTCTGCTGGTCAGACAGGAACTGGCTTCGGGAGAGTTGATATGATGCTGTAAGAATTCTGCAAATGAATGCAGACTATGAGAACCAAGGGATTCTCCCACGGACATGTACCTGTGACAGCATTAGAGATGCGAGGGAAGGGGAAGAGGTCATATGCATTCTCAGAAGATTTTGAAGATAAATCAGTTTAGAAGACATTGACCTCATAGCGCGAAGACATTCACTTATATGTTGAGAGTTGGTTCCAGATTTGTACGAATCCAAGAATAAGTACAAGTGAGGAATCTAACTACGTGTGAAGCATAAGTGAATATACTAGGCATCATATGAGATGCAGAACAGGATAGATCCAAATTTGTGGAGGCAGAAACCACTTTTGGTAGGAAGGATGAATCTATCGGATCAAAAGGACAGTAAAAAGAGGGTTTTAATTTACCACACGATGAACTGCTAGACGGAGTAGAAGATGAGGCCGAGCAGTTCGATCTTCCGTGCCCTAACTTGGCGACGGAGGACACCTACGGCGGCGGCGGAGAAGACGATGTCCGCGGCCGGCGTGAAGACGGCGTCGGTGAGGTCGCGGCAGCTAAGCGCTTCGTCGCCGGCGTCGTCGAGAGCTAGCGGTGGCGCTAGGGTCTGTCGAGGTGGAGAGGTGGAAGAAAGATTTTGACCGCGATTGGATGTGCATTTATAGGGAAAGGGACGGCACATCGCAATTACGCAGGTGCCCCTGGCGGTTCACATCTGAGGGACACGTGGCGAACATGCAACACATTGGAGTTGTTCCATGTTCCCACGCACGCCTGGACTGTCGGGTGGTCGTTCCGGCTTCTCCGGGTTTCAGGCAATAAGAATTGAGCATTTAAAACAGATTTAATGTTTGTCTCTGTATCTTCTGCTGACAAGGACGCAGAGAAGACATTCGACAGTTTCAACAGAATGCATATGATTTGGATAGATAGAGTTTGAGATAGGAAGCATAGAGAGGTTAGGGTCCGATCACATTCACTTAGTTCAAAAGATTCAAACGAGAAGACATAGCTATAAGTGAATGTTGTAGAGGACAGAACACTAATATATGTATATATCAGAATAAACCAAATCAACATAGTGAAGATAAACATGAAGTCATGTTAATATTGAAGACAAACCAAATGCGAAGACTTAGCAAATGTAACGCCAGGGGAAAACACTTCAAATAAGGTTTGGTGGTGGCGTTACCCACCGTATAGGAAGTATTAGACCCAGACACGGCGCACAATTATCGTGGCGCTCCGAAGTCGAATTCCGCATTAATGTATTCACACTCAGAGTGTAAGTCTTCATTGATTGAAGACATACATTACTTCGTGTGTTGCACATCTAAGTCATCAACATGCATAAGTGTTAGGAAGTGTGCCTGATCACACGACATTCGAGGATTCCAAGATATTTAGCTCACACCGCAACTTGCAAAACCTTTTCTCATCCAAGGGCTTTGTGAAGATATCTGCCAATTGCTCTTCAGTGTTGACGTGTATGATATCAATATCTTCCTTCATGACATGATCTCTGAGAAAGTGATGACGAATTTCAATGTGCTTTGTCTTCGAGTGCTGAACTGGGTTGTTGGCAATCTTGATGGCGCTTTCGTTGTCGCAGTAGAGTGGAACTTGTTTCAGATGGATGCCATAGTCCTTGAGTGTTTGCTTCATCCATAGAAGCTGAGCGCAGCAAGATCCAGCAGCAATGTATTCAGATTCAGCAGTGGAGAGTGATACACAGTTCTGCTTCTTTGAAGACCAACAGACAAGTGATCGTCCCAGAAAGTGACATGTGCCTGATGTAGACTTGCGATCCACCTTGTCACCAGCATAATCAGCATCCGAGAATCCAACTAGATCAAACTCTGAGCCCTTTGGATACCATAATCCTAATGTTGGGGTGTAAGCCAAATATCGAAGAATTCGCTTCACAGCTAAGTGATGCGATTCCTTTGGTGCCGCTTGGAATCGAGCACACATGCAAACACTAAGCATGATATCTGGCCTAGATGCACATAAATAAAGTAAAGAACCAATCATGGAGCGGTATACCTTTTGATCGAACTCTTTACCATTGGCGTCAGGACCCAGATGACTCTTGGTTGGCATTGGCGTCGTATAACCTTTGCAGTCTTGCATTCCAAACTTCTTCAGGCAATCTTTGAGATATTTCTCTTGAGATATGAAGATGCCATTGCTTTGCTGACGAATTTGAAGACCAAGGAAGAACTTCAGCTCACCCATCATGGACATCTGATATTGCTCTTGCATCATGTGTCCAAACTCATCACTGTATTTCTGGTTGGTGCAGCCGAAGATAATGTCATCCACATATATTTGGCACACAAACAGTTCACCATCATATGTCTTCGTGAAGAGTGTGGGATCCAGGGAACCAGGTTTGAAGCCTTTGCTCTTCAGGAAGTCTTTGAGTGTGTCATACCAAGCGCGAGGGGCTTGTTTGAGGCCATACAGTGCCTTGTTTAGCTTGTACACCATATCAGGATGTTTTGGATCTTCAAAGCCAGGAGGTTGTGCAACATACACTTCTTCTTCAATCTTGCCGTTGAGAAATGCACTCTTCACATCCATTTGATACAGCAGGATGTTGTGATGATTTGCATAGGCTAGCAATATGCGAATAGCTTCAAGCCTAGCCACAGGAGCAAAGGTTTCATCGAAGTCAATCCCTTCAACTTGAGTGTATCCTTGAGCAACGAGACGAGCCTTGTTTCTGACAACTTGACCATGCTCATCTTGCTTGTTGCGATATATCCATTTTGTGCCTATTATGTTGTGCTTGCGGGGGTCAGGACGCTTGACAAGTTCCCAGACATTGTTCAGCTTGAACTGTTGAAGCTCTTCTTGCATAGCTTGAATCCATTCAGGTTCCATGAAGGCTTCAGCAACTTTCTTGGGTTCAGATATTGAGACAAATGCAAAGTGCCCACAGAAATTTGCTAGCTGTGTTGCTCTTGAACGAGTGAGTGGACCAGGCGCATTGATGCTATCAATTATCTTCTCAATCTGTACTTCATTTGCAACACGAGGATGAACCGGACGAAGATTTTGCTCTTGCTGATCATTGTCATCGTTAGGAGGATTGTCTTCGGGCTGAGCACTGTCTTCAGGTTGATTAGGTGCAGAAATGATAAGTTCCTCTTCAGGTTGTGCTTCATTTGGTATGATTTCTCCAGTTCCCATGAGCTTGATGGATTCACTAGGTGGAACTTCATCTAGCACATTTGGCAGGTGCTCTCTTTGCGAGCCGTTAGTCTCATCGAACCGCACATCCACAGTTTCAACCACTTTATAGTGAAAGAGGTTGAAGACTCTGTAGGAGTGCGAATCCTTTCCGTAACCAAGCATAAAACCTTCATGTGCTTTCGGTGCAAATTTTGAAGTGTGATGTGGATCCTTGATCCAGCACCTAGCACCAAATACTCTGAAGTAACTGACATTTGGCTTCTTACCAGTTAGGAGTTCATAGGATGTCTTCTTCAGAAGCTTGTGAAGATAAACACGGTTGATGACATGGCTTGCAGTATCAATAGCTTCAGGCCAGAACTTTCTTGGAGTCTTGTATTCATCAAGCATCGTCCGAGCCATCTCAATGAGTGTTCTGTTCTTGCGCTCCACGATGCCATTCTGCTGAGGTGTGTACGGAGCTGAGAACTCATGAGTGATGCCCAATGTATCCAGGTAAAGGTCGAGGCCGGTGTTCTTGAACTCTGTGCCATTGTCACTTCTGATGTGCTTGATCTTGACGCCATAGTTGTTCATGGCACGGTTGGCGAAGCGTCTGAAGACATCCTGCACTTCAGTCTTGTAGAGAATTATATGCACCCACGTATATCTTGAATAATCATCAACAATGACGAAGCCATAGAGACAAGCAGTAGTAGTGAGAGTAGAGTAGTGAGTAGGGCCAAATAAGTCCATGTGTAGCAGCTCGAAGGGTTGAGATGTCGTCATGATTGTCTTCGAGGGATGCTTGGCCCTTGTCATCTTTCCAGCTTCGCAGGCACCGCACAAGTGATCCTTCTTGAACTTGACGCCCTCGATGCCTATGACATGCTTCTTCTTTGCGAGAGTGTGCAAGTTCCTCATGCCAGCATGCCCTAGCCTTCGATGCCAGAGCCAGCACTCTGAAGCTTTTGCTAGAAGACATACGGCAAGCTGTGGTCCTGCTGAGAAATCTACCATGTACAGATCATCTTTCCGGTACCCTTCAAAGACTAGAGACTTGTCAGATTCCATTAGTACAAGGCAACGATATTTTCCAAATATCACAATCATGTTCAAGTCACAAAGCATTGAGACAGACATTAAGTTGAAACCAAGGGATTCAACAAGCATCACTTTATCCATGTGCTGATCCTTTGAGATTGCAACTCTACCTAGACCCAATACCTTGCTTTTACCAGTGTCAGCAAATGTGATGTGACTCTTGTCAGATGGACGTAAGGTTGAGTCCATGAGAAGACTTCGATCACCAGTCATATGATTAGTGCATCCGCTGTCCATAATCCATTCTGAAGCATGAGGTGTCATACCCTACAGTACAGTTAGGGGGATAGGCTTCACCAAGAGTATTGTGAAGCATAAACATTTGACGGACAAGAGGATTATCAAAGCTCAGATCAAGATTAGGACTGATAGGATGATTGGCAAGCGATTCAGGAACAAAATACATAGTAAGACCATTTGGGCATTTGATCTTGCGCCCTACAAGATGTTTTAGGTCCCCAGCATTAGCATCAGACGCCTTTGATTTCCGGCTGGAGACCTTTCCCTGCAAAAGAAAGTTAATTCTTCTTAACCACCCACATCTTCAGGGGTGGCTTAGAAGCAATGAGTCTAAGTGCAGCATCTGAGAACTTCGGCTTTGGAGCCCTAGCAAATAGCCTTGCAGGAGATGAATGATACTCATATGAATAAGCAGAAAAGTTCTTAGTTTTATGAACATAGCGGTTTGAAGAAACACGCTCATATTCATAAGTCTGAGTATGATTTCCCTGCAAAACATTGGCGTTAGGGTGACTCAGGTGAGTCCTGTATCTGTATGAAGCCTTTGGACCATATGAAGCTTTTGGTCTGGGATTTGTCTTCTTCCCAGGCGGTGTCATGATGACATTCACAGGAAGATTCTCAAGACAACTTTTGGGAACCCAGATCTTCTTCATAGGTGGCCCATTCCTGCAGTTAGTACCAATATACCTGGCAAACACTTCACCATTCTGATTCTTAAACAGTTTATAGTTTGCATCAAAGGATTCATCAATGATAATAGGGTTAGCACAAGTGAAGCCAGATAAGGTGGATGGATCCACTGAAGGTCCCTTTGCAGCAACCCATGTGGTTTTGGGATACTGCTCAGGCTTCCAGTAGGAACCATCAACATTCATTTTCCTCTCGAACCCAACACCCTCTTTCCTAGGGTTTCGGTTCAGAATCTGCTTTTTGAGGACATCGCACAGTGTCTGATGCCCTTTGAGACTTTTGTACATCCCTGTTTCAAGCAATGTCTTCAACCTAGCATTTTCATCAGCAATAGTAGTGGTATCCTCAGCAGAGGGGTTAGTTACCACATCAACAGTTGAAGATATTGCAACAGTAGCAGCAGTAGAACATTCAGCAACAGAAGTAGTGTTATCACGCTCAAGGCATTTTAGACATGGTGGTTCAAATCCTTCCTGAGCGGGACTGATCTGTTGAGCGCGAAGTGACTCATTCTCTTTTTGAAGATCTTCATGAGCCGCTCTCAATTTCTCAAGCTCTTGCTTCCTTTGAAGATAATCATAGGAAAGCTTTTCATGAGTGGTTGAGAGCGTTTCATGACGACTTTCAAGTTCCTGGTACTTAACATGAAGATTTTTTATGTCTTCAATTAAGGACTGAGAACGGGTCATTTCCGCGTCCAACAGGTCATCGCTTTTGTCTAACAGTTTTTGAGTATGTTCCATAGCTTTCTGTTGTTCAGTTGCAATTTTAGCAAGTGTTTTGTAGCTGGGTTTGGATTCACAATCAGAGTCATCTTCACTTGATGTTTGAAAGTAAGCATCGCGTGATTTTACCTTGGCACCACGTGCCATGAAGCAGTAGGTGGGAGCAGAGTCGTCCTTGTCATTAGCATCAGCGTTGGTGACGGGGCTATTGTCTTCAGTGTTGAAGATGGACTTGGCAACGTAGGCTGTAGCTAGAGCCAGACTTGCAACGCCAGGGTCGGACTCCTCCTCAGACTCCACCTCCGCCTCCTCAGAAGCAGACTCCTCCTCTGAATCCATCTCCTTGCCAACAAAAGCACGAGCCTTGCCAGATGAGCTCTTCTTATGAGATGAAGACTTGGACGAGGACTTGGAAGAAGACTTTGAGGATTTCTTCTTCTTCTTGTCATCAGAATCATATTCCTTGCTCTTCTTCTTCTTCTTGTTCTTGTTGTCCCACTGTGGACACTGAGAGATGTAGTGTCCAGGTTTCTTGCACTTGTGACATGTTCTCTTCTTGTAGTCATGAGTGGAAGCTTCATCATTTCTTGAGCTGGATCGTGAAGACTTTCTGAAGCCCTTCTTCTTAGTGAACTTCTGGAACTTCTTCACAAGCATAGCAAGCTCCTTTCCAATGTCTTCGGGATCACCAGAACTGCAGTCAGATTCTTCTTCAGATGAGGAAACAGTTTTTGCCTTCAAAGCGCGAGTTCGGCCATAGTTGGGACCATAGATATCTCTTTTCTCAGATAGCTGGAACTCATGTGTGTTGAGCCTCTCAAGTATGTCAGACGGATCGAGTGTCTTGAAGTCAGGGCGTTCTTGTATCATCAGGGCAAGGGTGTCGAACGAGCTGTCAAGTGATCTCAGCAGTGTCTTGACGATTTCATGCTTGGTGATCTCAGTGGCGCCGAGAGCACGAAGCTCATTTGTGATGTCAGTGAGGCGATCAAACGTGAGCTGGACATTCTCATTGTCGTTTCTCTTGAAGCGGTTGAAGAGGTTGCGAAGAACACTGATCCTTTGATCTCTCTGGGTTGAGACGCCTTCGTTGACCTTGGAGAGCCAGTCCCAGACTAGCTTCGACGTTTCCAGAGCACTCACACGGCCATACTGTCCTTTGGTCAGATGACCACAGATGATGTTCTTGGCAGTAGAATCCAGTTGAATGAACTTCTTGACATCAGCAGGGGTGACACCTTCACCAGTCTTGGGAACACCATTCTTGACGACATACCAGAGGTCGACATCAATGGCTTCAAGATGCATGCGCATCTTATTCTTCCAGTAGGGATACTCAGTTCCATCGAAGACGGGGCAAGCAGCGGAGACTTTGATTATCCCTGCAGTCGACATAGCTAAAACTCCAGGTGGTTAAACCGAATCACACAGAACAAGGGAGTACCTTGCTCTGATACCAATTGAAAGTGCTAGTTATCGACTAGAGGGGGGGTGAATAGGCGATTTTTATGAAAGTCTTCAAAACATGAGAGTTTCGAAGACAAACAATAGAAATGAACCTATTGATATGCAGCGGAAGGTAGACTACACTAAGCAAGCCATAGTCAAGTATTCAATGAAGTGAAAGCACGAAGACTAATAGCAGCTAGGTAGTAAAGATCAGGATGGAAGATAGTATGAAGCCAAACAACAATAGAAGTCACACAGTGAAGTCAAACAGGTAGTGCAAACAGGCAATGACTTCACGAAGACAAACTGTAAATAAAGAGAGGGAGAGGATAGAACCAGACACTTGGTGACGACAATGATTTGTTGGACCAGTTCCAGTTGCTGTGACAACTGTACGTCTGGTTAGGGAGGCTGAGATTTAACTCAGAAGACCGTGTCTTCACCTTATTCCCCTTGAGCTAAGGACACCCAGTCCTCGCCCAATCACTCTGGTAAGTCTTCAAGGTAGACTTCCAAACCTTCACAGACTTCGTTCACCGGCGATCCACAATGACTCTTGGATGCTCAGAACGCGACGCCTAACCGGCTGGAGGATTCACAGTCCTCAAGTGTAACAAGTCTTCAGGTCACGCGGACAGAAAGACTTCAGTGATGCCTAACACTCTTTGGCTCTGGGTGTTTGGGCTTTGTCCTCGCAAGGATTTCTCTCTCTCAAAAGCTTCGGAGGTGGGTTGCTCTCAAACGACAAAAGCCGTGCACTAACTCTGAGCAGCCACCAATTTATGGTGTAGGGGGTGGGCTATTTATAGCCACTAGGCAACCCGACCTGATTTGTCCGAAATGACCCTGGGTCACTAAGGAACTGACACGTGTTCCAACGGTCAGATTTCAAACACACACGGCAGCTTGACTTGGGCTACAAGTAAAGCTGACTCATCCAACTCTGGATAAGATTTGCTCTCATTGTCTTCGCTCGAAGACATAGGATTTGGTTGAGCATCACTTCAGTCACTCTGACTTTGTTCACTGGGACCCCACTTAACAGTACGGTGGTTCCTATGACTCAACAAAGAAGAAAAAGGAAACAACAAAACAACTAAGTCTTCGCGCTCCATAGTCTTCACACGATGTCTTCTCATGTCATAGTCTTCACTGTGAATATCTTCACATACCACCATTGTCTTCAATGTCTTCATACATTTTTAGGGGTCATCTCCGGTAGGTAAACCGAATCAATGAGGGACTACTACCTGTGTTATCCTGCAATTCTCACAAACACATTAGTCCCTCAACCAGGTTTGTCGTCAATACTCCAAAACCAACTAGGGGTGGCTCTAGATGCACTTACACTTGCACGTTGCTGATGACGGGTGAACAGAGCATCGGGAGAGCGCCAGCGGTGGCCGCACACTTGAGCGGGTCTGCTGAGCTGAAGGTAATAGCGCATTTGGACCACCTGATCGGGCGTGTAGCCTCGATCTTGGGGAGGACTGCGTTCACCTCATGAGCAAACTGCTTGAAGATGCGCTGTGAGGCTGGGGCTTGAGCTCCGCCCAAGATGCAGGCGATAACAGGCGGCTCCTGGAAGCCCCCAGCCCCGTCGTCTTGATGGTGGTCTGCTACCTCTTGAGCACTGCGTTGGTTTTCCCTTGAAGAGGAAAGGGTGATGCAGTAAAGCAGCGTAAGTATTTCCCTCAGTTTTTGAGAACCAAGGTATCAATCCAGTAGGAGGCCACGCACGAGTCCCTCGCACCTACACAAACAAATAAAAACCTCGCAACCAACGCAATAAAGGGGTTGTCAATCCCTTCACGGTCACTTACGAAAGTGAGATCTGATAGATATGATAAGATAATATTTTTGGTATTTTTATAATAAAGATGCAAGGTAAAATAAAAGGCAATAAAAATAGCGAAGTGTTGGAAGATTAATATGATGGAAAATAGACCCGGGGGCCATAGGTTTCACTAGTGGCTTCTCTCGAGAGCATAAGTATTACAGTGGGTGAACAAATTACTGTTGAGCAATTGATAGAATTGAGCATAGTTATGAGAATATCTAGGTATGATCATGTATATAGGCATCACGTCCGAGACAAGTAGACCGACTCCTGCCTGCATCTACTACTATTACTCCACACATCGACCACTATCCAGCATGCATCTAGAGTATTAAGTTCATAAGAACAGAGTAATGCTTTAAGTATGATGACATGATGTAGAGGGATAAACTCATGCAATATGAAATAAACCCCATCTTGTTATCCTCGATGGCAACAATACAATACGTGCCTTGCTGCCCCTACTGTCACTGGGAAAGGACACCGCAAGATTGAACCCAAAGCTAAGCACTTCTCCCATTGCAAGAAAGATCAATCTAGTAGGGCCAAACCAAACTGATAATTCGAAGAGACTTGCAAAGATAACCAATCATACATAAAAGAATTCAGAGAAGATTCAAATATTGTTCATAGATAAACTTGATCATAAACCCACAATTCATCGGTCTCAACAAACACACCGCAAAAGAAGATTACATCGAATAGGTCTCCACGAGAATCGTGGAGAACTTTGTATTGAGATCCAAAGAGAGAGAAGAAGCCATCTAGCTAATAACTATGGACCCGAAGGTCTGAGGTAAACTACTCACACATCATCAGAGAGGCTATGGTGTTGATGTAGAAGTCCTCCGTGATCAATGCCCCCTCCGGCAGGACGCCGGAAAAGGCCCCAAGATGGGATCTCACGGGTACAGAAGGTTGCGGCGGTGGAATTAGGTTTTCGTGGATGCTTCTGTTGGTTTGGGGGTACGTAGGTATATATAGGAGGAAGAAGTACGTCGGTGGAGCAACGTGGGCCCCACGAGGGTGGAGGGCGCGCCCAGGGGGTAGGCGCGCCCCCCTACCTCGTGCCCTCCTGGTTGCTTTCTTGACGTAGGGTCCAAGTCCTCTGGATCACGTTTGTTCCGAAAATCACGTTCCCGAAGGTTTCATTCCGTTTGGACTCCGTTTGATATTCTTTTTCTGCGAAACATTGAAATAGGCAAAAAAACAACAATTTGGGATGGGCCTCCGGTTAATAGGTTAGTCCCAAAAATAATATAAAAGTGTATAACAAAGCCCATTAATCATCCAAAACAGAATATAATATAGCATGGAACAATCAAAAATTATAGATACGTTGGAGACGTATCATGCATCCCCAAGCTTAATTCCTGCTCGTCCTCGAGTAGGTAAATGATAAAAAAACAGAATTTTTGATGTGGAATGCTACTAGCATAATTTTCAATGTAATTCTCTTAATTGTAGTATGAATATTCAGATCCAAAAGATTCAAGACAAAAGTTTAATATTGACATAAAAATAATAATACTTCAAGCATACTAACTAAGCAATTATGTCTTCTCAAAATAACATAGCCAAAGAAAGTTATCCCTACAAAATCATATAGTCTGGCTATGCTCTATCTTCACCACACAAAGTATTTCAATCATGCACAACCCCGATGACAAGCCAAGCAATTGTTTCATACTTTTGGTGTTCTCAAACTTTTTCAATCTTCACGCAATACATGAGCGTGAGCCATCGATATAGCACTATATGTGGAATAGAATGGTGGTTGTGGAGAAGACAAAAAGGAGAAGATAGTCTGACATCAACTAGGCGTATCAACGGGCTATGGAGATGCCCATTAATAGATATCAATGTGAGTGAGTAGGGATTGCCATGCAACGGATGCACTAGAGCTATAAGTATATGAAAGCTCAATAAAAGAAACTAAGTGGGTGTGCATCCAACTCGCTTGCTCACGAAGACCTAGGGCATTTTGAGGAAGCCCATCATTGGAATATACAAGCCAAGTTCTATAATGAAAAATTACCACTAGTATATGAAAGTGATATCATAGGAGACTCTCTATCATGAAGATCATGGTGCTACTTTGAAGCACAAGTGTGGTAAAAGGATAGTAACATTGTCCCTTCTCTCTTTTTCTCTCATTTTTTTTCTTTGGGCCTTTTCTCTTTTTTTATGGCCTCTTTTTTTCCTTTTTTTCGTCCGGAGTCTCATCCCGACTTGAGGGGGAATCATAGTCTCCATCATCCTTTCCTCGCTTGGGACAATGCTCTAAAAATGATGATCATCACACTTTTATTTACTTACAACTCAACAATTACAACTCAATACTTAGAACAAAATATGACTCTGTGTGAATGCCTCCGGCGGTGTATGGGGATATGCAATGAATCAAGAGTGACATGTATGAAAGAATTATGAACGGTGGCTTTGCCACAAATACGATGTCAACTACATGATCATGCGAAGCAATATGACAATGATAGCGTGTCATAGTAAACGGAACGGTGGTAAGTTGCATGGCAATATATCTCAGAATGGCTATGGAAATGCCATGATAGGTAGGTATGGTGGCTGTTTTGAGGAAGGTATATGGTGGGTGTAAGATACCGGCGAAAAGTGCGCGGTATTAGAGAGGCTAGCAATGGTGGAAGGAAGAGAATGCGTATAATCCATGGACTCAACATTAGTCATAAAGAACTCATATATTTATTGCAAAAATCTACAAGTTATCAAAGCAAAGTATTACGCGCATGCTCCTAGGGGGATAGATTGGTAGGAAAAGACCATCGCTCGTCCCCGACCGCCACTCATAAGGAAGACAATCAATAAATAAATCATGCTCCGACTTCATCACGTAACGGTTCACCATACGTGCATGCTACGGGAATCACAAACTTTAACACAAGTATTCCTCAAATACACAACTACTCAACTAGCATGACTCTAATATCACCATCTTCATATCTCAAAACAATTATCAAGCATCAAACTTCTCATAGTATTCAACACACTCATAAGATAATTTTTACTAATCTTGGATGCCTATTACTTTAGGACTAATTTCTCAATTTAAGCAAATTACCATGCTGTTTTGTAGGACTCTCAAAATAATATAAGTGAAGCATGAGAGAACAATAGTTTCTATAAAACAAATCCACCACCGTGCTCTAAAAGATATAAGTGAAGCACTAGAGCAAAAACTATATAGCTCAAAAGATATAAGTGAAGCACATAGAGTATTCTAACAAATTCCGAATCAAGTGTGTCTCTCTCAAAATATGTGTACAGCAAAGATGATTGTGGAAAACTAACAAATAAATACTCAAATAATACAAGACTCTCCAAGCAAAACACATATCATGTGGTGAATAAAAATATAGCTCCAAGTAAAGTTACCGATGGAAGTAGACGAAAGAGGGGATGCCTTCCAGGGCAGCCCCAAGTTTTGGCTTTTTGGTGTCCTTAGATTATCTTGGGATGCCATGGGAATCCCCAAGCTTAGGCTCTTGCCACTCCTTGTTCCATAATCCATAAAATCTTTTACCCAAAACTTGAAAACTTCACAACACAAAACTTAACAGAAAATTTCGTGAGCTCCGTTAGCGAAAGAAAACAAAAAACCACTTCAAGGTACTGTAATGAACTCATTCTTTATTTATATGGGTGTTAAACCTACTGTATTCCAACTTCTATATGGTTTATAAAATATTTTATTAGCCATAGATTCATCAAAATAAGCGAACAACACACGAAAAACAGAATCTGTCAAAAACAGAACAGTCTGTAGTAATCTGTAACTAACGCAAACTTCTGGAACTCCAAAAATTCAGCCAAAATAGGACGAACTAAAAAATTTGTTTATTGATCTTCTGCAATTGGAATAAATATTTTATCACGTCCTGGTGATTTTTAACAATTGTTTTCGTGAACAGAAAGTTTCTGGAATTTTCAGCAAGATCAAATAACTATCATCCAAGAAGATCCTATAGGTTTAACTTGGCACAAACACTAATTAAAACATAAAAACAAACCTAACCAGAGGCTAGATCAAATATTTATTCCTAAACAGAAGCAAAAAGCAAAAAACTAAAAACAAAATTGGGTTGCCTCCCAACAAGCGCTATCGTTTAACGCCCCTAGCTAGGCATAAAAGCAAGGATAGATCTAGGTATTGCCATCTTTGGAAGGCAATTCTTCAATAAGACACCTATCACCCTTAGGAGTTCCTTTCTTTCTATTAATTATCAAACTTTTAGGCACAAAATCAAGAAAATCATTTGCAACAAGCGGTTCCTTAATGATAGCAAAAAGATTGGGATGAACACTTATTGATTTTAGATCCACATTTTCCTTACTAGAGGATTCACCCTTATTTTTAGGAACATAAACAAGCTTGGCAATTTTAGTTGGAGGACTTGGAGTATTCTTTACGGAAGAGAAGGCGGTCCCCAAGTTGGTAATGATACCCTCAAGTTTATCGATTCTAGTGGAATCCTGATTTATTCTTTCATCAACTATGGGTTCCTTCTCCTTAATATTTTTCAAAGTGACTCCTACTTTAGATCCATATTGGGTAATTTGGTTGTGGATCTTTTTATCCAAATTTTCAATTAACCCTATGGTAGCAACTTTATTTTCAATAATTCAAGTCTTTGCATGACATGCTCCAAAGTTAACATAGTTCCATTAACCAAAAGAGGGGGTGAGCCAAAAAAATCTATCATAGCATTATAAGAATCAAAAGTATGGCTACCCAAGAAATTCCCTCCGGTAATGGTATCAAGAATATATCTGTACCAAGGAGTAGTGCCTACATAAAAATTGCGGAGAAGAACGGAAGTAGATTGCTTTCTGGTAGATATATTTTGAGCATTGCAAATTCTATACCAAGCGTCTTTTAGATTTTCTCCCTCCCTTTGCTTAAAATTAAGAACTTCATTCTCGGGAGACAACGGAGAAGATAGAGGACTAGCCATAATGACAAAACAAACGGAAAAGAGGCGAACGGAAAAGAGAGGGCGAATAAAACGGCAAGGGTGAAGTGGGGGAGAGGAAAACGAGAGGCAAATGGCAAATAATGTAATGCGGGAGATAAGAGTTTGTGATGGGTACTTGGTATGTTGACTTTTGCGTAGACTCCCCGGCAACGGCGCCAGAAATGGCTCGTTGTCGGGAGTCAAATCTTGACTTGACTTCGTGTAAGCCTCCTCGGCAACGGCGCCAGAAATGGCTCGTTGTCGGGAGTCAAATCTTGACTTGACTTCGCGTAAGCCTCCCCGGCAACGGCGCCAGAAATCCTTCTTGCTACCTCTTCAGCACTGCGTTGGTTTTCCCTTGAAGAGGAAAGGGTGATGCAGTAAATCAGCGTAAGTATTTCCCTTAGTTTTTCAGAACCAAGGTATCAATCCAGTAGGAAGCCACGCACGAGTCCCTCACACCTACACAAACAAATAAAAACCTCGCAACCAACGCAATAAAGGGGTTGTCAATCCCTTCACGGTCACTTACGAAAGTGAGATCTGATAGATATGATAAGATAATATTTTTGGTACTTTTATAATAAAGATGCAAGGTAAAATAAAAGGCAATAAAAATAGCTAAGTGTTGGAAGATTAATATGATGGAAAATAGACCCGGGGGCCATAGGTTTCACTAGTAGCTTCTCTCGAGAGCATAAGTATTACGGTGGGTGAACAAATTATTGTTGAGCAATTGATAGAATTGAGCATAGTTATGAGAATATCTAGGTATGATCATGTATATAGGCATCACGTCCGTGACAAGTAGACCGACTCCTGCCTGCATCTACTACTATTACTCCACACATCGACCGCTATCCAGCATGCATCTAGAGTATTAAGTTCATAAGAACAGTGTAATGCTTTAAGTATGATGACATGATGTAGAGGGATAAACTCATGCAATATGAAATAAACCCCATCTTGTTATCTTCGATGGCAACAATACAATACGTGCCTTGCTGCCCCTGCTGTCACTGGGAAAGGACACCGCAAGATTGAACCCAAAGCTAAGCACTTCTCCCATTGCAAGAAAGATCAATCTAGTAGGCCAAACCAAACTGATAATTCGAAGAGACTTGCAAAGATAACCAATCATACATAAAATAATTCAGAGAAGATTCAAATATTGTTCATAGATAAACTTGATCATAAACCCACAATTCATCGGTCTCAACAAACACACCGCAAAAGAAGATTACATCGAATAGATCTCCACAAGAATCGTGGAGAACTTTGTATTGAGATCCAAAGAGAGAGAAGTAGCCATCTAGCTAATAACTATGGACCCGAAGGTCTGAGGTAAACTACTCACACATCATCGGAGAGGCTATGGTGTTGATGTAGAAGCCCTCCGTGATCAATGCCCCCTCCGGCAGGACGCCCGAAAAGGCCCCAAGATGGGATCTCACGGGTACAGAAGGTTGTGGCGGTGGAATTAGGTTTTCGTGGATGCCTCTGTTGGTTTGGGGGTACGTAGGTATATATAGGATGAAGAAGTACGTCGGTGGAGCAACGTGGGCCCCACGAGGGTGGAGGGCGCGCCCCCCTACCTCGTGCCCTCCTGGTTGCTTTCTTGACGTAGGGTCCAAGTCCTCCGGATAACGTTTGTTCCAAAAATCACGTTCTCGAAGGTTTCATTCCGTTTGGACTCCGTTTGATATTCTTTTTCTGCGAAACACGAAAATAGGCAAAAAAACAGCAATTTGGGCTGGGCCTCCGGTTAATAGGTTAGTCCCAAAAATAATATAAAAGTGTATAACAAAGCCCATTAATCATCCAAAACAGAATATAATATAGCATGGAACAATAAAAAATATAGATACATTGGAGACGTATCATGGTCGTCTTTCCTTCTTGGCGGTGGCGGCAGCGGAGGAACCCCAGCATTGCCCTGAGGGTAGTCCTCGTGAGGCTGATCCCTCCAGGCACCCTCGCGAGGCTAGTCCTGCCAGCGGTCCTCACGAGGCCGGTCGCGCCACTCCTGGCGTGGGCCCCGGTCGTCCCAGCGTCCTCCGCCACGTCCTCCTCCTCGGCCGTAGCCTCGGTCGTTGCGCTCGGGGCGTCGACCGAAGCGTCCGTCGTGAATGGCCCTAAGCTCTTGACAATCGTTGGTGTTGTGGTTGTGCACGTCGTGGAAGACGCAGAACGGTTGGCTGCTCTTGGATGACTCAGGCTGGTCCCTGTCGCGCTTCGTGTCCAGCTCCGCCGCGAGTACGGCCGCTCCCTTGCGCTTCACGTCCTTGGCCTTGGCTTTCTTCTCCTCCAGGTCGGCAGCCGGGAGCTCGAGAAGGGAAAGGCGCCCTTCCTCAGCCCTTGCGCACTTGGTTGCCAGGTTGAACAGCTCCAGGGATGTGCACAACTCCTCGTGGATGGCGAGCTCCTCCTTCATCTTGACGTCACGGACGCCATCGGAGAACGCGGAGATGATGGCCTCGTCCGTCACCTTAGGGATCTTGAGACGAACATTGTTCAAGTGCTGGATGTACTTCTGGAGGGTCTCCCCTGGCTGCTGCTTGATGCGGCGTAGGTCGCACGCGGCCGGAGGGTGGCCGCGAGTGCCCTGGAAGTTGGCGACGAAGCGGTCGCGCATCTTGTTCCAGGAGGAGATTGAGCCTGGAGGCAGGTTCAGGAGCCAGGAGCGGGCACCATCCTTGAGAGCCATGGGGAACCAGTTCGCCATGACTTTTTCGTCGCTGTTGGCCGCCTCGATGCTTAGTTCGTAGAGTTGCAGAAACTCTGCAGGGTCGGGGGTGTCGTCATAGCGCGGAGGTAGGTCTGGCTTGAATTTGCCCAGCCAGGTGACGCTACGCAGCTCAGGGGTGAAGGCGTGGCAGCCCGCGGTGGCCACCGGGACCCTTTGCTGTTGTGGAGCCCGGCCTTGATGCCCGCGCACCGCCAGCGCAGGCGGCACACGGTCTTGCCGTAGCGGCGCCGGGAGCGCAAGGGCGTCTTCTTGTGGACGTGGGACTTCTTGGAAGCTTCCTTCTTCACGCACGGGCGCCCGACGCGGTGGATCACGCCGGGGGGCCGCACGCCTTGGCGCCAGGGCGCCGTCTTGGCAGAGGTGGTGGAGGCGCTCCATGAGCCACACCACCTGCAGCTGGCGGAGGGCGAGGAAGCGAGAGGGACGGCACAGGGGAGCCCCCTGCGGCAGTGACAAGCTCGGCGATGCGGTCGAGCCAGTCCTCATAGAGGCCGTCGATGGGGCGGTAGCGCAGGAGTTCGCACGCCTTGCACAGCGCGGCCTGCGCATCCGTGGGAGCACGACGGGTGTGAGACGACGAGCCGGCCGGGGTCAGCGACGGAGTGGCGGTGCGGCCGTCCCGCCGCACCGAGGGGTGCAGCGAGGATGCTTGCTGCTCGCTCCCCACCGGGCCGGTGGAGGCGTTGGCGGCAGGCGACGGAGAACGACGGGGTGGCCCGCTGACGGGAGCCGTCTGAGCAACGCGGGCGGCAAGGGCGGCCCGGCGCTCAGCGCGAGCTCGGCGAGCGTCCGCCATGGAGATGACGAAGCGACAGGATGCGGAGCGGCGGAAGGAAAGCTTCGGCGCACCCCCTACCTGGCACGCCAAATGTCGGATCTCGGGTTCCGGCAAAACCCTCAAGGTTCGAACACTGGGGTGCGCACGAAGATCTCCTCCTACTGAATCACGCCCTCAGCCTCGCCGGGATCTCTAAGGCTAACTCGGCGAACTCGCAACACAAAGGACACAAGATTTATACTGGTTCGGGCCACCATTGTGGTGTAATACCCTACTCCAGTGTGGTGTGGTGGATTGCCTCTCGGGCTGAGGATGAAGAGTACAAGGGGAAGAACAGCCTCCTGAGGTGAGGTGTTCTTGTGCTTGGTGGGTGTGAGGATGGGTTGGATCTAGTCCAAGATGAAATGGCTCAGGCTCAATTGCCTCCTACTGTGGTGGCTAATCCTATTTATAGAGGCCCTGGTCCTCTCCCCAAATATTGAGCAGGAAGGGATGCCACAACGGCCAATTTGAAAGGGGACAGCTAGTACAAGTTATCCTGACAAAAGCAGTCTTCGCCTACCAAAGGCTCTGGTGGTGACGCCGCCTTGGGCTCCATGGTGACCTCCGTCTTGCCGTCCTGCTGGTCTTGGTCTCGTTGCACCGATATGGAAACCTTTACTTGATGCCTCGGTACTCCTCGCCTGCGCTTGCCTCCTTAGCACCAAAGAGGGAACAAGGACACTGCGCGCGCTGGCGCCCGCCTGGTCTCGATCGTCATGGCTCACTTCATTGGAACCTCGCGAGGTTTGCCTTCCTTGATCTCTCGGCCCCTCGCGAGCTAGCCTGGTGAGGCCGCTCCCGAGGAGGTCTTGTGTCGTCCGCCTCGTGAGGCTTGGCCCCTCGCGAGGGTCTCAAATGCTTGTTGGTGAAGATGGGCCATACGGGCCCGTTCGTAGAGCCACGCCGTGGGCCGCAGGCAGGCAAGTCTGGGGAACCCCGTTCCCAGAACGCCGACAGATACAAGGTAATATCATGGTGATTTGCATAGGCAAGTAAGATGCGGATGGACTCAAGTCTAGGAACGGGGGCATATGTCTCACCATAGTCCATACCTTCGACTTGTGTGTAGCCTTGGGCGACGAGACGTGCTTTGTTGCGAACGACTTGTCCATCTTCGTCTTGCTTGTTGCAGAACACCCATTTGGTACCAATGATGTTGTGGTTGTTGTCGGGCTTCTCAACCAATGTCCACACTTGGTTCCTCTCAAAGTTGTGTCGCTCTTCGTGCATAGCATTTATCCAATCTGGATCTTCCAATGCTTCTTCAACCTTCATAGGTTCAAAGCTAGCGATGAATGAATAATGTTCACAAAAATTAGCCAAACAAGTTTTAGAGCGAGTGTTTCTCCCGGTTTGGATATCATTGAAGATTTGTTCGACGGTATGGTCTCTTGAAACTCTTGCTCTAACTCGTGAGAGCTTTTGTTTGGGTCGGGGTGGAACATCTTCTTCATCATCTTGTTCTTCCTCTTGGCCTTCTTTATTGTTGATGTTGTTGTTCTCTTGTCGAGGTGGAGAAGGAGGTTGATCAGGTTCATCTTGGTGTACTTCCTCATTTTCTTCATCTTGGCGTGTCCCACTTGTGGATGCCCCCATGTCAACTCTTGGTTCACCTTGTCGTGAGGTAGAAGCTTCCACTTGGACGGACGAGGTACTCTCCTTCACCTTTGTTGGGCGTATCTTGCCAATAGGCAAGTCTTGGATTGCTTCCGAAGGGTCTTTGTCTCCTACATCAATTGGCAATTGCTCTACTTGTGAGCCGTTAGATTCATCAAACTTCACATCTACCGTCTATTCAACCTTTCGGGTGAAATTGTTGAGACACGGTAAGTGTGAGAGTTTGAGCCATAACCGAGTAGGAAACCCTCATGAGATTTAGGAGCAAATTTAGAACGACGATGCTTATCAAGAATATAGCACTTTGAGCCGAATACTCGAAAGTATCCAACTTGGGGTTTGTTACCGGTGAGAAGCTCGTATGCCATCTTGCCGAGTAGCTTGTGAAGATATAGACGATTTGTGGCATGACAAGCTGTCTCAACCGCTTCCGCCCAAAAGTGTTTTGGCATCTTGTACTCGTCAAGCATCGTTCTCGCCATCTCAATAAGAGTCCGGTTCTTCCTCTCAACAACTCCATTTTGTTGAGGCGTGTACGTAGCTGAGAACTCATGTGAAATCCGAGGTTCCGGTGACACAGACATCACTCGAGGTTAGGTCTGTGTGCGGCTCCAACACCGCGGAATCTGCGGCTTCTGTGGCGGGGTTGAGCTTCCCGTCCTTGGATGGCGTGATCTGCTCTGGATCTAGGGCCAGAGCGGTTACCAGTGCAATTTCCTGGGTATGGCCCGATGACAGATTTAAGTCATGTTCATCATGGTGACGGGGAGCGACTGCCGTGGTCTCGAATCCGTCGAAGATCAAGTCTCCGCGGATATCTGCGACGTAGTTCAAGCTCCCAAATCTGACCTGACGGCCAGGGGCGTAGCTATCGATCTGCTCTAGATGGCCGAGCGAGTTGGCCCGCAGTGCGAAGCCGCCGAACACGAAGATCTGTCCAGGGAGGAAGACCTCTCCTTGGACAACATTGTTGTATATGATTGAAGGAGCCATCAAACCCTTTGAGGACGACATAGTGGAACTCTCAATGAAAGCACCAATGTCGGTGTCAAAACTGACGGATCTTAGGTAGGGGGTCGCGAACTGTGCGTCTAAGGTCGATGGTAACAGGAGACAGGGGACACAATGTTTACCCAGGTTCGGGCCCTCTCCATGGAGGTAATACCCTACTTCCTGCTTGATTGATCTTGATGAATATGAGTATTACAAGAGTTGATCTACCACGAGATCATAATGGCTAAAACCCTAGAAGTCTAGCCTGTATGACTGTCTATGTTTTTGGACTAAGCCCTCCGGTTTATATAGACACCGGAGGGGACTAGGGTTGTACAAAGTCGGTTACAGAGAAAGGAATCTTCATATTTGGTCGCCAAGCTTGCCTTCCACGTCAAGGAGAGTCCCATCCGGACACGGGAGAGAGTCTTCGGTCTTGTATCTTCACAGCCCATTAGTCCGGCCCATGTCCAACAGGCCGGACGCCCGAGGACCCCTTAGTCCAGGACTCCCTCAGTCGCCCTGGCAAGGGCCTTGCCGGGGGAGCCTCACCTCGCCCCTCTGCTCTTCATGCTTCTGGTCTTGAGCACGGCTCGGGTAGTCTTGTGTCTTTGCTTCCTCTTCTGTCCCGCCAAGCGCTGCTGCGGGTGTGTGGCTGTGACTGCCTGCGCACAAGTAAATGGGTGCAAAAAAGTACCCCTATTTTTGTACACCGACACAATTCAAACTGATTTTGGGCCTTCCTAGCAAAGTTCTTGAAGATCTTTTGGACCTGCGATTTATCATCAAGAAAGAACACCCACGTAAATCTTGAAAAATCATCGACTATGACTAAACCAAACGAGTTTCCACCGAGACTTTTATAGGCATTTGGACCAAAGAGATCCATATGAAGTAGATCGAGCGGTCTTCTCGTGGTCATGATGTTCTTCACGGGGTGGCTTCCTCCAACTTGTTTTCCTGCTTGACAAGCACTGCACAATCTATCCTTGTCAAATATAACGTCTTTCACTCCAAAGATATGATCACCTTTAATAAGCTTATCAAAGATTTTGCATGCCCACATGACCTAACCTTCTATGCCACAACCAACCTTTAGAAGATTTAGCAATTAAGAAAGTTCTAGGTTGAGCCTTTTTAGTGCAATCAACAATGTATAGATCACCTCTACGTATACCGGTAAAGACCATTTTATGATTATCTCTTCGAAACACTTGCCAATCTACTTCAGTAAATAGGACATTGAAACCAAAGCCAGCTAGTCTAGATACGGAAAGTAAATTATAGCCAAGAGATTCAACGAGCATAACATTTTGTATGGAGCTATCATTTGAGAGATGGCCACCTTACCAAGGCCCTCTTTGAGTTATTCCCAAAAGTGACATACTTTCAAGGGCCGTCATTTTCAGCAAGCTCATGAAACATATCCTTGTCTCCAGTCATGTGATCGGTACAACCACTATCAAGAACCCATTCCTTTCCTCCGGCCATGTAGCCGCGAAGATTAGCCATAAGACCAAAGTGTCTCATAGACTCATCGAGATCGAAGTCACTATCATGACCCTCGTCATAGTATCCATGTTCAACATCGTCTTGTGATTGATCATTTCCTAGAGAGAGTGATTCATTAGATATATATGGTTATGACAATGTTCATCTTTATGAATTCTAATGACTTCGGAAATGATGTTGCAAATGATTCCAACATCTTCTTTGGCGCGCATAAGGTCACGAATCTCAAATAGACAATCACCAAACTTAGGATCATTGGAATTCATCTTACTTAAGGCAATTGACTTATGAAGAATCACATCTAGATTTAGCAAGGAATAGTTTGGAAATCGTTCCTCAAGAAATCTCCATATGGTGTAAGCACAATCAAGAGTAGGCAAACAAACAATCAAATTTCTAGGCAAACCTCTAGTGATAAGATTGATAGTTCTAAGATTGTGAATCATGTCAAGAGACTCATCAGGGGTAGGATGCAAGGGGTCAACAAGGGGCGCACTAGGGCTAGTAATGTACCTGTTCAAGTGATATTCATTGAAAATCTCAAGCATATCATTTTTCCATTCATGAAAGAAATCTCCATCAAGTATAGGCACTCTACATCTAAGACTCCCCAACATAGACTCATCCATCTTCCTCCAATGGTGATTAAACAAAAGCAATGGAGACCAATGCTCTGATACCAATTGAAAGGATCGAGAAGAGGTGTCTAGAGGGGGTGATTAGACCCTTAACAAAGAAAAGTAGCAGATTTTAAGTTCTTCAAGTTAAGGTTTTAGCACAAGTTTAAACATTCACAATACATTTCAAGCAAGCATGGCAAGAGTATATGAGCAGCGGAAAGTAAAGCATGCAACTTGCAAGAAAGTAAAGGGATGGGATTGGAGTGTGCAAATGCACTTGGACACACGGAGATTTTTGGCGTGGTTCTGATAGGTGGTGCTATCGTACATCCACGTTGATGGAGACTTCAACCCACGAATGGTAACGGTTGTGCGAGTCCACAGAGGGCTCCACCCACGAAGGGTCCACAAAGAAGCAACCTTGTCTATCCCACCATGGCCAACGCCCATGAAGGACTTGCCTCACTAGGGTAGATCTTCATGAAGTGGGCGATCTCCTTGCCCTTACAAACTCCTTGGTTCAACTCCACAATCTTGACGGAGGCTCCCAAGTGACACCTAACCAATCTAGGAGACACCACTCTCCAAAAGGTAATAGATTGCGTGTTGATCATGAACTCCTTGCTCTTGTGCTTCAAATGATAGTCTCCCCAACACTCAACTCTCTCTCATAGATTTGCATATGGTGGAAAGATGATTTGAGTGGAAAGCAACTTGGGGAAGCCTAGAGATCAAGATTCTTGTGGTTGGATTGGAATGTCTTGGACTCAACACATGAGTAGGTGGTTCTCTCTCAGAAAATGAATGTTGGAAGTGTAGGCACGTTCTGATGTCTTTCTCCACGAATGGAGGAAGGGTGGAGGGGTATATATAGCCTCCACACAAAATCTAGCCGTTACACACAATTTACCAAACTCGGTGGGACCGAATAGTGAAACTCGGTCAGACCGATATGGTTCAAAATGTGAACGTTAGAGTTTTCGGTGGGACCGACATGATCAACTCGGTGGACCGATGTGCTAGGGTTAGGGTAAAAACTCAACTCGGTTTGATCGATTACACAAACTCGGTGAGACCGATTTTGGTAATGAGCAAACTGAGAGTTGGTCAAGCAAACTCGGCGGGACCGACTACATATCTCGGCGGGACCGAAATGATTGCTACAGGCAATAGAGAGTTTGCAAGCCCATCTCAGTGAGACCGAGATCCCATCGGTGAGACCAAACTGATTAGGGTTTCTGGCAGAGGCTATGTCAAGTGAACTCGGTGGTGCCGGACAGATAAAATCGGTGGGGCCGAGTTTGACTTTAGGCTTGGGACATATGTGGAAATGAGAAAGTGGTTGAGGGCTTTGGAGCATATCACTAAGCATTTTGAGAAAGCAAGCCATTAAGCAACACCTCATACCCTTTTAATAGTATTTGCTTTTCCTATGGACTCAATGTGATCTTGGATAACTAAAATGAAAATGTAGAGTCTTGAGCTTTCGCCAATGTTTGTCCGTAGCATCTTGAAGGGGTTCCACATCCTCTTGTCCATGCCACGCCTTTGTTAAACTCTCTGAAATATACTAGATAAAAGCATTAGTTCAACAAGAGATATGTTGACATTACTTACCAAAATCACCCAGGGAGCAGTTGTGCTTTCTCCCCTCCAGCCTATATATATGTGGGGGGGCACCACTAGAACACACAACATTGATTCCTACCCGTGTGCGGCGCCCCCCTCCACAGTTTACGCCTCCGGTCATATTGTCGTAGTGCTTAGGCGAAGCCCTGTGCGGATCACTTCACCATCACCGTCACCACGCTGTCGTGCTGAAAAAACTCTCCCTCGACTCTTTGCTGGATCAGGAGTTCGAGGGACGTCATCGAGCTGAAAGTGTGCAGAACTCGGAGGTGCCGTACGTTCGGTGCTTGATCGGTCAGAACGAGAAGAAGTTCGACTACATCAACCGCGTTGTCAAATGCTTCCTCTTTCGGTCTACGAGGGTATGTGGACACACTCTCCCCCTCTCGTTGCTATGCATCTCCTAGATAGATCTTGCGTGAGCGTAGGAAAATTTTGAAATTGCATGCTACGTTTCCCAACAGTGGCATCCGAGCCAGGTCTATGCGTAGATGATATGCACGAGTAGAACACAGAGAGTTATGGGCGGTGATCATCATACTGCTTAGCACCAATGTCTTATTTTTGATTCGGTGGTATTGTTGGATGAAGTGGCCTGGACCAACCTTACATGACCACGTTCATGAGACCGGTTCCACCGACAGACATGCAACTAGTTTTTTGCAAAAAGGTGGCTGGCGGGTGTTTGTTTCTCCAACTTTAGTTGAATCGAGTTTGACTACAGCTGGTCCTTGTTGAAGGTTAAAACAGCACACTTGACGAAAAATCGTTGTGGTTTTGATGCGTAGGTAAGAACGGTTCTTGCTAGAAGCCCGTAGCAGCCACGTATAACTTGCAACAACAAAGTAGAGGACGTCTAACTTGTTTTTGTAGGGCATGTTGTGATGTGATATGGTCAGGACATGATGTGATATACGTTATTGTATGAGATGATCATGTTTAATAAAAGTTAGCGGCAACTGGCAGGAGCCTTATGGTTGTCGCTTTATTGTATGAATTGCAAACGCCATGTAATTGTTTTACTTTATCACTATGCGTTAGCGATAGTTGTAGAAGCAATAGTTGGCGAGAAGACCACGACGCTACGATGGAGATCAAGGTGTCAAGCCGGTGACGATGGAGATCATGACGGTGCTTTGGAGATGGAGATCAAAGGCACAAGATGATCATGGCCATATCATGTCACATATTTTTATTGCATGTGATGTTTATCTTTTATGCATCTTATTTTTCTTAGTACGACAGTAGCATTATAAGATGATCCCTCACTAAAATTTCAAGGTATAAGTGTTCTCCCTGAGTATGCACCATTGTGAAAGTTCGTTGTGCCGAGACACCACATGATGATCGGGTGTGATAAGCTCTATGTTCAGTTGTTCACATACAATGGGTGCAAGACAGTTTTGCACATGCAGAATACTCGGGTTAAACTTGACGAGCCTAGCATGTACAGACATGGCCTCGGAACACTGGAGACCGAAAGGTCGAACGTGAATCATAGAGTAGATATGATCAACATAGAGATGTTCACCATTGAAAACTAGTCCATCTCACGTGATGATCGGACATGGTTTAGTTAATATGGATCACGTGATCATTTAGATGACTCGGGGGATGTCTATCTAAGTGGGAGTTCTTAAGTAATATGATTAATTGAACTTAATTTATCATGAACTTAGTCCTGATACTTTTTGCATATCTATGTTGTAGATCAATGGCCCGTGCTATCGTTCCCTTGAATTTTAATGCGTTCCTAGAGAAAACTAAGTTGAAAGATGATGGTAGCAACTACACCGACTGGGTCCGTAACTTGAGGATTATCCTCATTGCTACACAGAAGAATTATGTCCTTGATGCACCACTAGGTGACAAGCCCCCTCCCGCTAATGTAGACACTTTGAACGTCTGTCTGACGCAGTCTGATGACTACTCTATAGTTCAGTGTGCCATGCTCTACGGCTTAGAATCGGGACTTCAATGACGTTTTGAACGTCATGGACCATATGAGATGTTCCAGGAATTGAAGTTAATATTTCAAGTAAATACCCGAGTTGAGAGATATGAAATCTCCAACAAGTTCTATAACTGCAAGATGGAGGAGAACAGTTCTGTCAGTTAACACATACTCAGAATGTCTGGGTATCATAACCACTTGACTCAGCTGGGAGTTAATCTTCCAGATGATAGTGTTATTGACAGAGTTCTTCAATCACTGCCACCAAGCTACAAAGGCTTCGTGATGAACTATAATATGCAAGGGATGGATAAGATAATACCCGAGCTCTTCGCTATGCTCAAAGCTGCAGAGGTAGAAATCAAGAAAGAGTATCAAGTGTTGATGGTTATCAAGACCACTAGTTTCAAGATAAAGGGCAAGGAAAAGAAGGAGAACTTCAAGAAGAATGGCAAGCAAGTTGTCACTCTCGGGAAGAAGCCCAAGTCTAGACCCAAGCCTGCAACTGAGTGCTTCTACTGCAAAGGGACTGGTCACTGGAAGCGGAACTGCCCCAAGTATTTGGCGGATAAGAAGGATGGCAAAGTGAACAAAGGTATATTTGATATACATGTTATTGATGGGATCTGATGAACTTTGAGTTTATGATCAGTCATATCTTTTTATATCCATGAAAGTTATTTGAGTTTCTTTGATCTGTTATATGCATGATCTCTTATAGCCTCATATTTCTTCTCCGATATTTGGGTTTTGTTTGGCCAACTTGATCTATTTATCTTGCAATGGGAAGAGGTGCCCGGTAGTGGGTTCGATCTTACTGTGCTTGATCCCAGTGACAGAAAGGGAACCGAGAAGTATGTACGTTGCTACTAAGGATAAAAAGATGGGATCTATATCTACCGCCATAGATAAACGGATCTTGTCGACATCGTGTCATCGTTCTTATTGCATTACTCCATTTTTCCATGAACTTAATACACTAGATGCATTCTGGATAGCGGTCGATGTGTGGAGTAATAGTAGTAGATGCAGGCAGGAGTCGGTCTACTAATCTTCGACGTGATGCCTATGTAATGATCATTGCCTGGATATCGTCATAATTATTTGAGGTTCTATCAATTGCCCAACAGTAATTTGTTTACCCACCATTTGCTATCTTCCTCGAGAGAAGCCACTAGTGAAATCTACGGCCCCCGGGTCTTCTTTCTCATATATTTGCTTTGCGATCTATTTTATTTGCACTTTTTATTCAGATCTATTAAACCAAAAATACTAATTACTTTGTTGCACTTTATTTTATTTGTGATCAGTTTATTCAATCTATTACAACTTTCTCCCGTTCGTGCACCGCTTCTGGCGCCGTACCCCGAAAGGGATTGACAACCCCTTTAACACGTCGGGTTGCGAGGTGTTGTTATTTGTGTGCAGGAGCTGTTTACGTTGTGTTGATTGGTTCTCCTACTGGTTCGATAACCTTGGTTTCATTTCTGAGGGAAATACCTTCCGCCGCTGTGCTGCATCATCCCTTCCTCTTTGGGGAAATACCGATGTAGCTTCAAGCGACATCAAAAGGAATTTCTGGCGCCGTTGCCGGGGAGGATCTTCAACATAAACAGGTTCCTAATCACAAATCTCACCTCCTTGCAATTTACATTATTCACCATTTGCCTCTCGTTTTCCTCTCCCCCAGTTCACAAGAATTTGCCGTTTTATTCGCCTCTCTTTTCCGTTCGTCGTTTTCTTGTCAGATCTATCCCTTGCTTGCAATCATGAGTGATTTCGGTATGGCACCGACAGATGATGGCATGACTCCTAAGATTGGACGTATGGGCAATCTGGATGCTAAAACTTTTATCTTGGGACAAGAGAACATTATGGGAAAAGAACGTATCCAAGAATTTTTCAATTGTGTTGGAAATCTAAGTCTTGACGATGCTTCTATACTTAAAACTACTATATCTTATGTGGATGCTATTTCAGCACTAGTTCTAAAACTTGGAAGTAAATTTATCCGCACTCATCCTACTTTGCAAAGATTGTTTTTTGAGCTTCCCGAATTAAAGAATCCTAGAGCCAAAAAGTTGGCCACTCTCATTCTTATGAACGAGTTTGACTACATAATCGGGAAGCTAGGGAAATCTTTGACTTTTATGGTATGAATCGTGAAAAGCCCATGATAGATGAAATTGTTTACAATAGTGACTATGCACTAAGGCATTTGCTTGGGGACAATAAGATCTTTGATGAGAATCTTAAAAAGGAGGTCCCCGTTCTAGAAATAATCCAACAAGTTTTTAATAATGTTAATCAACACTATTCTTGGATTGTTGCGGGAAATCAAAGGGGTTATGATGAAAACCAACTAATGAATGCTAAAGTTTCTATGGATAATATGTTTTATGTTGTTTTTACAAAACCTCCTGATAAAAATACCCCCAAGAAGATTAAGAAGAAGAAGGATGACAAAACTTAGATCCTTGCTTTATGCCTAGCTAAGGGCGTAAAACTACAGCGCTTGTTGGGAGGCAACCTAATGAATAAATTTTATTTTTTCTTTTTGCTTTCTGTTCTTGTGTGTTTACACAATTATTCTACTGTTATGATTGTGTTTTGTGTGTTTTAATTAGTGTTTGTGCCAAGTAGAACCAATAGGATCTTCTTGGGTGATAGTTGTTTGATCCTGCTGAAAAAGATAGAAACTTTGTGCTCACGAAAATAATTATTAAAATTCACCAGAATGTGATAAAATGCTAATTCTTTTTGCAGATGATGAACATACAACTTATCCAGGTTTTCCAAGTTTTTCTAAAATTTTGGAGTTCCATAAGTATTCGAACAAATCAGATTGCTACAGACTGTTCTGTTTTGACAGATTATGTTTTCTTTGTGTTGTGTGCTTATTTTGATGGCTCTATGGTTTCCTTTGATGAGTTTTTGCCATAGAAAAGTTGGAATACAGTATATATAATACAAAAACAAAATAAGAATTGGTTTGATACAACACTTATAGTAGTGATTTATTTCTCTTACACTAACGGATCTCACGGAAGTTTTGTTGAGTTTTGTGTGATTGAAGTTTTCAAGTTTTGGGTTATCTTACGATGGATGAAGGAAGGATGTAAGAGCCTAAGCTTGGGGATGCCCCGGCATCCCAAGCTATTATCCAAAAATGAGCAACCAACTAAGCTTGGGGATGCCCCCGAGTGGCATCCCCGCTTTCTTCCAACAACTATCGGTATTTTACTCGAGGCTATATTTTTATTCGTCACATGATATGTGTTTTGCTTGGAGCTTCTTGTATGATATGTGTATTTTCTTGTTTTATTTTGTGTTTTAAGTCATCAATCCTTGCTGGACACACTATTTGAGAGAGCCAAAATTATATCATGACTTGTTAAAATTGCTCTCTATGCTTCACTGAAATCTTTTATGAGCTAGGACTTGCTCTAGTGCTTCACTTATATCTTTTTGAGCACGGTGTGCTTTAGTATTTTTGAAGAAATGCTCTCTTGCTTCACTTAGATTTATTTGAGAGTTATTAAAACTTTTTGAAGAAATTCTCTCTTGCTTCACTTAAATTTGTTTGAGAGAAAGAAAATTTGTTATGCTCATGATCTTCACTTATATTTGTTTGAGCTTATGAAAAGCAACACATGAAAATTAGTCCCAAAGTGATAGATATCCAAGAAGGATAAAGTAAAAAAAATGTCATGAAGATCATTGGACAAAATAAACTTGATTCTTAGTAATAGTTTTGAGATATGATGATGTGATATGTGAGTTATGTTGATGAGTAATTGTGCTCTAGTAGGAATATTGGTGTTAAGGTTTGTGATTCCCTATGCATGCATGAAAGTCAATAATCATGCAATGAAAATTATATCCTACTTGTGATGCATTATTCAGTGTTAATTATTCTTAATGCTTGCTTATGAGATTATTCGTTTCTTGGTTGGTCGCTTCCCAATCTTTTGCTAGCCTTCATTTTGCACTAAGTATGACCTCTACTTGTGCATCCAAAATCCTTTAAACCAGTTTTGCCACATGAGTCCACTATATCTACCTATATGCAGTATTATTTTGCCATTCTAAGCAAATTTGCATGTGCCATCTCTAAATTTCAAAATAAACTTCCCTTTTGTGTGTTTGTTTCGCTCGCGGAACGCTAACGGGTGGCTAATATTTTCCATGTTGGATGTGTTATTCTCAAGATGAGTGTTTATTCACTTGTCATTGCACGAGAGTAAGGCAAAGGTCTTAGGGATGCCCAGTCCCGAAATGCAAAAATAAATTTACTTTATGTTGTCAAATAATAAATTCCTTGGAAAGTGTTGGTATGGAGGGCACCCGTGGATACGGTTAGCCATGGAAAGTGAAAGAATGGTGGAAAAAGGAATAACCTTTATTTTCTGTTTGGGAACCGCCTATGGCATATCTAGCATGGAAAGTGTTGGGAACTCTAAGTCGTTTTCGTTGGTGGGATGGATACACCTCTCAAAATGTTTTTATCTCTAATTTCTTTTCGCTTTGAGCTCTGGCACCTCTACAAATCCCTACTTCCCTATGCGAAGGGCCTTTCTTTTACTTTATGCAATTTTTAATTTTAGTCTCCATTTTCTCTCATGAAAGCACCAACTAGGAGGCATTATGATCGTACTTAAGTATTGGGTGTAGTTAATATTCGAGTGTGTTTTATGAATGGATCAATGTTTGAGCATGATGGGCTAGGGATAACTTATTTTAGCGTTGATATTTTGAAAGACATGGTTGCTTGTTAATATGCTTGAGTATCTAAATTATTATGTCAAAACTAGACTATTGCTTTGAATCACATAAAAGTCCAAATGTCCATGCTATAAAGAAAAGAATATGTTATGACATGATGAACATCACTCCACATCAAAAATTCTATTTTTATCACTTACCTACTCGAGGACGAGTAGGAGTAAAGCTTGGGGATGCTGATACGTCTCCAACGTATCTATAATTTTTGATTGTTCCATGCTGTTTTATTATCAATCTTGGATGTTTTAGAATCATTTTATAGTCATTTTATATCATTTTTTGGTACTAACCTATTGACATAGTGCCAAGTGCCAATTGCTGTTTTTTCCATATTTTTTACGTCGCAAGAAATCAATATCAGACGAAGTCCAAATGCCACGAAACTCCACGATGAATTTTTATGGGCCAAAAGGAAGGCAATGGGCCCTGGTTGCACCTGGGGGGTGCCCCGAGGGGGGCACAACCCACCAGGGCGCGCCAGGAGGCCCAGGCACGCCCTGGTGGGTTGTGCCCACCTCGGGTGCCCCCGGACCGCCTCTTTGCTCTATAAATACCCCAAAAATACCAGAACCCTAAAAACGTCGACGAAATATTCATCCAGCCGCCGCAGAGTCTAGAACCACCAGATCCAATCTAGACACCATCTCGGATGGGGTTCACCACCTCGATTGGTGCCTCTCCGATGATGCGTGAGTAGTTCTTTGTAGACCTTCAGGTCCGTAGTTAGTAGCTAGATGGCTTTGTATCTCTCTCACTAAATTCTCAATACAATGGTCTCTTGGAGATCCATATGATGTAACTCTTTTTGCGGTGTGTTTGTTGGGATCTGATGAACTTTGAGTTTATGATCAGTCATATCTTTTTATATCCATGAAAGTTATTTGAGTTTCTTTGATCTCTTATATGCATGATCTCTTATAGCCTCGTATTTCTTCTTCGATATTTGGGTTTTGTTTGGCCAACTTGATCTATTTAACTTGCAATGGGAAGAGGTGCCCGGTAGTGGATTCGATCTTACGGTGCTTGATCCCAGTGACAGAAAGGGAACCAACATGTATATGTATCGTTGCTACTAAGGATAAAAAGATGGGATCTATATCTACCGCCATAGATAAACGGATCTTGTCTACATCATGCCATCGTTCTTATTGGATTACCCCGTTTTTCCATGAACTTAATACACTAGATGCATGCTGGATAGCGGTCGATGTGTGGAGTAATAGTAGTAGATGCAGGCAGGAGCCAGTCTACTAATCTTGGACGTGATGCCTATGTAACGATCATTGCCTGGATATCGTCATAATTATTTGAGGTTCTATCAATTGCTCAACAGTAATTTGTTTACCCACCGTTTGCTATCTTTCTCGAGAGAAGCCACTAGTGAAATCTACGGCCCCCAGGTCTTCTTTCTCATATATTTGTTTTGCAATCTATTTTATTTGCACTTTTTATTCAGATCTTTTAAACCAAAAATACAAAAATACTTTGTTGCACTTTATTTTATTTGCGATCTATTTATTCAATCTATTACAACTTTCTCCCGTCCGCGCACCATTTCTGGCGTCGTACCCCGAAAGGGATTGACAACCCCTTTAACACGTCGGGTTGCGAGGTGTTGTTATTTGTGTGCAGAGGATGTTTACATTGTGTTGCTTGGTTCTCCTACTGGTTCGATAACCTTGGTTTCATTTCTGAGGGAAATACCTACCGCCGTTGTGCTGCATCATCCCTTCCTCTTTGGGGAAATACCGACGTAGCTTCAAGCGACATCAAAGGCCACGATGCAGCAAAAATAAGCGTCAGAACAACAACGAAGAAACTGAGGATATTGCAGCAAACACCGGATTCAGCGGCTCTAAACCCGGTCAGCAGAAGATACCTTTCAAAGGAAATAGAGACGGTCCATCCAATTTGGACAAGATACTAGATAGGCCCTGCCAGATTCATGGCACCCTGACAAGCCTGCCAACCACACCAATAGAAACTGATGGGTTTTTAAACAGGACGGTAAATTAAATACCGAGCATAAGGGGAAAGGACATCAAAGCGATGACGATGATGAGCCCCGCCCTCCGAACACAGGGGGACAGAAGAAGTTTCCCCTCGAAGTGAAAACTGTGAACATGATATATGTCACTCACATCCCCAAAAGGGAGTGCAAGCGCGCATCAAGGGACGTCTACGCCGTAGAGCCTGTCGCCCCAAAATTCAACCCATGGTCGGCTTGTCCGATCACCTTCGATCATAGGGACCACCCAACCAGTATCCGTCACGAAGGTACGGCGGCCATGGTACTCAATCCTATAATCGACGGGTACCATCTTACTAGAGTCCTAACGGACGACGGCAGCAGCCTCAATTTGATCTATCGGAACACTGTCCGTAAGATGGGTATCGACCCTTCAAGAATCAAGCTAGCAACACTACCTTTAAAGGAGTGATACCCGGCGTGGAGGCCCGTTGTACGGGCTCCTTAACATTGGAAGTAGTCTTCGGTTCCCCAGACAACTTCCGCATCGAAGACTTGATCTTCGACATCGTCCCTTTCCGTAGTGGTTATCACGCACTGCTCGGACGAACTACTTTCGCCCACTTTAATGCAGTCCCACACTATGCTTGCCTGAAGCTGAAAATGCCTGGTCCTTGTGGCGTCATCACAGTTAATGGGAATATGGAGCGCTCCCTCCGCACTAAGGAGCACACCACGGCCCTAGCAGCCGAAGTACAAGGCGGCCTGATCAAGTCGAACAACTCATCGATCATCAAGACCCACGACACTACTAAACGTGTCAGACCCATGTTACAAGGCGATAGCTCGGTGGATCCAAAGCTTGACTAGCAGTTTAGCCTCCGACGATTGCCCCATAAGGTTGCGGCATACGTCCCGAGCGTACATATTTACGCACTTAAAATACCTTGGGCAGCACCGGAGGCACACCGCGGACAAGGTCCATAGCACGGCTTGACCCTATTCAGACCTCAGATATTTCTCCTTTTTCCCTTTTCCTCTTTTTTCTTTTTCTTTTCAATTATGCAGGGCTCCGAGTCATGTCTTTGGTCTATAGTTGGGTTGCCCAGCTCCTGTGCTTACCACCTTATGTTCCGCTCATTCGGCTAAGATGGTAAAGGGAGAACTACTGCGATTGTACTTCTGATTTGTCCGGTCAAGTACCTCAGTAGAGAAAGCCGAAAACTGACTGTCATGATACGCGAGAGCTGGTCAGTGATTCGGTGACTTAGTTTTATACTACAAATCGTTAGGGATTCACGCCGTGTTATATGAGGGGCTGGTCTTCGCCCAACCGCGTGGAACAAGCACCGCAGTCCGGATGGCCACACACGCACCAGGGGCTAGTACTTAGCTCCACAGTCAAACTCCTATGGCTAAGTGAAAGTAATAAAGCCGCATAGTCTGATTGCCTGGTTCACCTCGCGGACGCCTCCTTTACGGACCAAGACGTTGGATAAAGTGCGGTCACGTGTCACGCTGAACACCCCCGTAGTATCTGCGTGGGGGCTGAAGCCGATGACTGGCAACTTTCAGAAATAAACGGCCGCACAGGAGGAAATAATAATATAGAACTTTTTTTGCAAAATCATTACGGTTTAAGAGCAGTTTTGGAAAAAACGTTTTCTTCAAAACCATTTTGAAAAAATGGCTTTTTCAAAACTGCTCTTAAACCATGATGATTTTGCAAAAAAAATTCTATATTATTGTAATCTAGATGTTAAGAGCTTTCCAACGATATATTACATGCCCCGTTCCGACGAAAAAAAATCAAGGAGGATCAGTTCGACGTGATGAAAATCGTCAGTACCGTCACATGAAACCACGCGAATAGCTCCCCACCTCCCGACCCACGCCCGCCGGCCTCACCCCAGACCCCGCGCGGCGAGCTCGATCCACCCCGTTGGCCTCCCCCCAGACCCGCGCGCCCTGCCACCAACCACCTCCCACCGGCGGCCACCAGCCCCAACGCCTCACCCGCCGCCGCCACCCCCTCCCCCGGCCCAACGCGCCTCCTTGCGCTGCCGAACCCCCGCACTACCGCGCGCCCGCCAGATCCCCGGAGTCCCGGGCGCCGCCAGATCCCCCGAGTCCCGTGCGCCGCTGAGACCCGACATCCCAGCATGCCGCGCCGCGATTTGGTTCGGTCCTGACGAGTTTTCTTGGTTGCCGTCGCAGAGGTGGTGAGCGGCTTCCTCTCCAATGCGGCGTCGGCGGTGTTGAAGCGGATGTGGTCGCTCAAATCGACCGTCAAGACAGGTGACTGGTGGAATCCCTCTCTTCGCCTGCGCGCTTTCCAGGTTTCTTGAATCCGGGTTTTCCTCAAACAATGTTGGTTTCTCTCTGTGTGGGGAGCAGCGAGTGGAGCCAAGTCCATGGTCAAGTACGAGGGCGGCTACACCGTGGAGACGGTCTTCGACGGCAGCAAGCTGGGGATCGAGTCGTACGCCGTCGAGGTCACCCAGGGTGGCGAGCTGCTCGTCATGGATTCCATGAACAGCAACATCTACCGGATCGCGCTGTCACTGTCCTGATGTGAGCCCCCTTTCTTTTCTTTCTAGTGCTCCCTAAATTTGGCGTATCTAGTTAGTGCCTAGTGGGATTCTGCTAATCAGATGTATGCTAAGTGAATGGTCAGGGTTGGTGTTGAACTGCTGATGCTGTGGGTAGGTTGGAGTCACGAATTCTGCTCTGGCCTATCTCTTGATTGCGATGTATTTGTTAGTTAGCCGTGCGAAATTGCGATGTTTTTCATCTGTTCTTATTGCCTGGTTTGTTTCATTTCAAGAAGTAATTTGCACATGTAAAAGTGGGCAATTGGGTCTATAATTTGTAAGGTGTTCGATCCAATTGCGAACAGGAGGAGCTGGAGTACACAGAGCAGAATAGCCTCTTCTTCCTAGAGACGTCGGCAAAGATAGAGAAGACGTAAGAGGATCCCGGTTGCCAAGCCGGTGTAATTTTTCTGTGAAAATCGAAGTTAGTATGGCTCAAAAAGGAGTACGTGTCAACTTCATTTGGCACTTTCAATTCTCAGTACAAAAGACCGTTTAGAAAAGAAGAAGAAATTGCCGACTGCTCCTCTTGTTTGATGTTCAGGTGTTTAGTTGTTTGCTGCTTTTTTCTCACTATTTTGCTCAATTGTTTGTGTCTGCAGAGACCTATGTGCTGCTGGTGCTCGCTACCCGCGTGAACATAGAAATGAAGGTCACCATCAGGTAGGGGAGAAGATCACATGATGTGCAGAAAGAAGGTCAGAGTTTAGAACGATGTGTGTGATCTTTGTGCTTTTTTGGGGGTGCATTTCCACATGGGTTTGTGATCTCACTTCCGATTTATGTTTTCATCGCGTGTGTCCGACCACAGGTAAAACTGCAGGGAAGAACCGGTCCTCGCCCGTGCCATTGGTGTGGTTATCTCCCCTGAATGAGCAGTAGTGCTCACATGTAGCTCTCCCTCTATGGTTCTTTATCCCCTGTTTGTGGTTATGCTTAACCTTGTAAACAATTCAATGTATGAACTATACCTCTATTGCTCATGCGTGTACAATGCCTGCTAGATGAAGCTCAATGTGCGAAAAATATGGTTTTTGTTTCTGTGGACCTCACCTGTTTTGGTTTTGTGCATATGAGACCTGATTTTTTTGTTTGTGTTCAATTTACTAGAACAATTATCCGAGGAAAAAAGAACAGTTGTCTCTTGTTGTTACAGAGTATGCAAACATATGCGCTTAATGTTAGAAGTTCTAATTCATCGCATGCCATAGTTTGGAAAACATGTTTTTTCAGGGAGCTAAAACCCTATGTCTTTTTCTAATAAAAATGCCCAAGTAATTCGCATATGAAAACCTCAAGAATTTTGAGAAAAAAATGGTAACATAAATAGAACATAACATTTTTATAAGAAAAACAAGTACAATTCACGCGAGAAGTTCGTCTTTCAAAAAGGAAAAAGTTCACGACGAGAACAAAAGGAAGAAAAGTATAACGACAAAAAAAGCTAAAGAGGTTCAGCGCATGAAACGTAGTAAGTTCGGACAATAAAACAACATAATATTTCCTTTTGAGTAAGATTAACCGTTCAACCCAAAATAGGTTTAATGAAAATAAAAGTACATAAAAAAGGGATTATGTGCTTCTAAATAAAAAACCAAGAAGATCACATTTAAATAACGGAGCAGTTCCATGTTTATTACAAAATTAGGATTTCTTCCGTTAATAAAAATAAGCAAACCTTAATTTTTCTTGTTACTAAAGAATAAAAGAAGTTCAAATTAAAATAATCTAATAGTTGAAAAAAAGATTATAGAAAATGAGTTTCCCTGTTTTTATAAAAATCGAGAAGTTCAAACTAAAATAACAAAATTGTTCGATGTTTATAAAAAAAATAGAATTTTATTAATGAACACAACCATGAAGTTCAAAATTAAAAAACGTGTCAATTCGATGCTTATTTTAACATCAAAGAAAATCTTTACATAAAAAATAAAAATAAGAAGTTCAAATTAAAAAGAAACATAAGTTCAAATTTTAGTAATCCCAAGAAGTTTGAATTGAAACAAACTGAACAATTCATGGAATTCCCCCACTTCAAAAATAACCACAAGTTCAAATTTAATATAATGGAAACGTTCGATGTTTATTACAAAATTAGGAATTTCTCCGTTACTAAAGAATAAACCAAGTGCAAATTCAAATTATATAACCGTACAAAATTTACAGTGAAGATCGATTTTCACAGTTTAAAAAAACCTAGAGGTTCAAATTTAAATAACGTAGAAGTTCAATGTTTAAAGAAACCAAGAAGGTCAAATTTGAAAATTGAACATTTCAATTTTTTTTATAAAAAACCTAGAAGTTCAAATTTAAATTACAGAACGGTTCAAGTTTTATTACAAACTTGGTTTTTTCCGGTTACTTAAGAATAAAACCAACAAGTTCAATTCGAAATAACGAAGAAGTTCAGTGTTTCTAACAGAACTCTAAATTTCACATTTTAAAAAATACATAAAGAAGTTCAAATAAAAAAGTTAGAGCGGTTTGATGTATATGGAAAATTCGGATTTTTTTCCGTTGCTAAAGCGAAACAGAGAGAAGTTCAAATTGACAACAACCGGAAGTTCACGTACTGCATGGTGTGTGGTTAATCCGAGAAAAAGAGTAAAAAGGCGAAGTCTAAATTTTTTGTTGCTAGAAGTTCAACTGCTCTTCCCTCGGAAGTTCAAAATTTCTTGCTAGAGAGGCCCAACGTGTGTTTATATGTTCAAAAAACACAAAAAAGAAGTTGTGTCTCAATTTCCGTTACTAGAAAAACTCAGATATTACAAGAAAACTAGGATTTTTCCGTTACTACAAGGAAATAAACCAAGAAGTCCAAATTACGAAAATAGAGAAGTTCGATATTTATGAAAAGAACTCAAATTTTTCCTTGTTACTAAAGAATAAAAATGACGAGCTTCAAATTAAAATAGAGGAGTACTTCGATGTATACGGGAAACTCAAATTATTGCCGTTTCTAAGAAAAAATAAAACTATGAAGTTCAATTTAAAAAAATGTTTGATGCTTATTTAAAAACATATTTCCTTTCTAAGAATATGACTAAGTAGTTGAAATTAAAATAACAGAGAAGTTCAAAGTATATAAAAAACTCAGATTTGTTGCAAGAAGTTCACGTGCACCTCCGTGCACGGTTCAGAATTTATATTGTGTGACGTCTGACCTCCAATTACATGTTTTAAAATAGCAAGAAATGACGTGGACCTTCAATTGCGTGTACTTCGACGTGTACACAAAAACGTGACAGAAGTTCATAGTGAAAACAACGAGAAGTTCAAGTACTGCAAGGAATGCATTTCAGGCGAGACTAAAAAGTATAGAAAAATAAAAGCTTAAAAGGTTTGTTGAAAGAAGTTCAAGTGCTCTTCCCGGGGAAGTTAAAAAATTCTTGCGAGAGAGGTTCACCTTGTATTTCCATGTTCGAAAACACAAAAAAGAAATTGTTTTTTTGTGTTTTAAAATAATTCTCTCAATCCACAAAGAAGTTTAGTTATTATTTGGGAGCAATTTGATTCCAAAAATAAATAAAAAATTCTAATTATAAAAATGGTAAAGGTTCATGTACTACATGGTGTGCATTTAATATGAGAAAAATGAATTTAAAGGCAAGGTCCAATTTTGTTGTTGTTATAAGTTCAAGTCCTCGGCCGGAGAAAGTTAAAAAATATATTGTTAGAGAGGTTTGTACAAAAGGAATATCATTTGTGTAACACCGACGAAATGGATGAGAAATTACAAACGAAAATATGTCACAGAAGTTCAACGTGAAAACAGCAGGAAGTTCAACTACTACACTGATTGAATTTCAGATGAAAAACTTTTAAAACTGTCGCGAGTATGAAAAAATGATCAACACGGGAAAGTTGCGTGCTTACATCATCTTTCCATCGGTATATCACTTGCTCAATTCCCGTGAGTGGATGGAGAGCTAGACCAAAAAAAGCATGTGAAAAACAGAGTGAAGTTCAAGTACACATGCCGAGAAGTTCAAGTTCTTCACGTGGTGCATTTTCGAAGAATCTGTTTCACGATAATGGCAGAATGCATGATCTCACTATTTTTGAAATTACTTGAAAACCGCCAGGAATCAGAGAAAACCATCAACATGAAAAAGTTTCGCATTTTCCGTAGCTTTTCAACGGTATACTATTTTCCCCATTCTGATAAAGTTTGTAGAAATTACGGCAAAAATACGGTTTTATCCTTTTTCAAAATTGACTTAAAATAGTAAAGAATTGGGAGAAAAAATATATACCAGAAAGTTTCGCATTTCCACAAGCTTTCCAACTCCATATCATTTGCTGCATTCGGATCTACGATTAAAAAATTAGCTCAAAAATACTAACTCGGTGGAACTTGTACCGTTTGGTTAATTACTTTTAAACCGTTCAAAATAGGAAAAACTTTCAACATGAAAAAGTAGCGCATTTTCATAGGCTTTCCAACGCCATATCATTTGCCTCAATTGGATAAGCCGTTCAAAAATGACATCGAAAATACGAACTCGGCTATTCCGTTTGCGAAATTTTACGATTTTCCAAATTACTCTTTAACCGTAGGGAATTAGAGAAAACTTTCAACATGTGGAAGGAGCGGTTTTGTAGAAGTTTTCCAACACCATATTATTTGCCTCATTCCGATAAATGGTTTAGAAATGCGATAAAAATACGATTCACGTTTTTTATTTGAAGAAAAAACGGTTTGCAAAATTGCTCTTAAACCGCTTACGTTTTGCCAAAAATTTAATTTGGGTCATGATACTCATTTCTATAGCTTTCCAACAGTATATCGCAAGCCCCAATTGGGCAATATTGGCGGAAGTTCAACCTAGCATAGGGGAAGTTCAGGTCGAACAACACAGGCAGTAAAATTGTAAAAAAACGCAAGTTCATCACGACCCGAGAGCAAAATCCTCTAACGAGCGATATTCCTATTCAAAACAGGCATTTAGTTACTAAAAACTGTTTCTAGATTACACTTACATCATATAGAGCACGACTAACCAGAATAATTCGCGCGGGGAGACACGGTTGCGAAGATAGCCCGAAGGTCGGGTTCCTACAGAGGGAAGTTCACGCGTGTAACTCTGGAAGTTCATGTTGTGATCAGAATAATATTCTGATCTCGTGATCAGAATAGTGTTTATGTATATATATATAGATCCTGGGATCAGAATAGTTATTCTAATCACGATCAGCCCTATAAGGGCCCGACAGAGTTGTTCCTGGATCCAATCGAATCGGTGCGTCAAAAAAGCCCGCAGGCCATCCCCAAGCTCCTGGACTTCTTATCCTTGCCCCGCCCCACCCCGCAACCCGCCTCCCCGCCCCCATCCTGCCGGCGCACGTCACTCCGTCCTCCCGCCGCCGAGCGCCGCCCCCATCCCCGAACCCGCTCCTGCTGCTGCCGCCCGAGGCCAACATGCCCCGCCGCCGCGCGCCTTCCCCATCCCCGCCCCCGCTCCTGCCGCTGCCATCCGAGGCCACCGTGCCCCGCCGCCGAGCGCCGCCCCGCTCATACGACGCCGTCCAAGGCCGACCTCCACCGGGATCCCGTGCCTCCCACGCCACCGGGAGGGATCCAGCACCGCGCACCCGACGCCCTGCACCCCATCTCCGACGCCGTCACCCACGTATAGACTGGCGCCGCTGCTCGCGGCCGGGATTCGGCGGCCTGCATCCACGTCCCGACGAGCCCAAGCACGCCGCCGGCCTCCTGCCTCCTCACGTCGCCGCCTACCCCAACCTCCCGGCTGCCCCACTGGGTGGATGCTCGATGCGGCCCCTGAGCCGTCCAACTGCGACCGTCCTGCAGTCCAACTATGTCTGCTCACTCGCTCGCCCAGTTCCTTCGCGAGAAGGAGAAAAGCAATGGCATTTTACTCTAAACTTTCATCTTCAGGCTATGGCTATTAATTCTCTCTGAATGTTTTCCCCTCTGAACATTTTCCTGCTCGGGCATCTGTCATCGACCTTCGACGAAGCTTGTCATCGACTTCGACGAAGCTTGTCATCGACCTTCCCGCAGCATTTCTCATTGCTGCCGCACATGGCACTCCACGATATCCTGGCGCCTCACCCTCGCGGTTGTTTGTATTGTGTTCCCTGGCACCTTCCCCATGCTTGCACCGAGCTACTGCTAGCTTTGCCTGCTGTTAATTTGGATGTACAGGGAAGAAGTGATAAAAGCTAGCAAGTGAAAGAAGACCAAAGCATGCAGTGAAAGACATAAAGTAGAGTTTGTCTAGGCGGTGTGGATAAGGATCGTGTGGTGTGTGAGAAGACTGGAGTTTCTACCGTGCACATCCTGCACGACCACACCGCCGACCGATGCCCCACTGCACAAAACGCGACCCAGTCCACCAATAATTCTCGCGCCGACAAACCCATGCACCCCTGTTGTCATCTGCCCGCGGTGCTACACCCGATCTCTATCCTTCCGACCCCACTCTCGTTTTGTTGTGTTCTTCAAGAGCATCCACAAAACTATTTGTGAATGAACGTATGATCTCAAAAAACGGATACAGAGAATGCTCTGTTGTGCTTGTACTAATGCGTGATTTATTTTCGCTTTCAAAATTTGTTTTTGCGAAGGTCAAGATATTGTGTTGCAGAAGGTCAAGTGTGTATTGTATATGTGTTTTTTTAATGCATACCTTCATTGATTCACCTCAGAATGCTCTTTTCAGATGTGTGCATTCGTACTTGTGTAAAAATGCATGTAGCACACGAAGTTTATGTGTATTGTTGTGTGTAATTTTCTTCAATTATAATAGCATGCAAAGTTCATGTATCAGAAATTCATAAGTTTAGGTGTACCACATATTGAAGAAATTCATCAATGAAAAAAAGGATTGCCTAAGCCATTTCGCCGACAGCAAAAAATGCCTAAAAATGTCATGAGACAAAAAAAACCTGCATATAACATAGTAAGTTCATAGAAAGGTGGAAAAACATAATTTCGTTTTGTTTGTTTAACCATTTATAAAAAATGCCTTGAAGTTCAAATTTAAATAATAGGGCGGTGCAATGCTTATTACAAACCTGTAATTTTCCCCGTTACTATAGAATAAACCAAGAAGTTCAAAAACTAAAAATGGAGCAGTTCAAAAAGTTTATAAAAAATGGTGTTTCTACATTTTACTAAAAAAATTGAAGTTCAAATTTAAATAACATAGAAGTTCAAGATGTTTATTCCAAAACCAAGAAGGTCAAATATAAAAAAATCGAGCAGTTTAAAAGGTTTGTAAACATGGATGTGCCCATATTTGGACCTTGCCTTTTTACTAAAATAATGGAGTGACTCGATGTATGCAGAAAACTCAAATTCTTCTCGTTTCTAAAAAATGTATTTCATTCAATTCATGAAAAAAGTTGTTCAATGTTTACTTAGAAAAAATAATTTTCTATTTTCTAGAAATCAAACTAAGAAGTTCAAATTAAAAAAAGAGAGAAGTCCGAAGTTTATGAAAACATAGGATTTACAAGGTAAAAAAATTTGATGCTATTTTTTGGCATTTTGAAAACTACCCATAAATGGTGACGAATTAGAAAAAATTTGATGAAAAAATTTGCATCTCAAACATAATCTTTCCAAGGGTATATCATGCGTATTATTCCCATAATATAATTTGAATGTTTTGTGTATATCATTCAAAACAAGTCTTAGCATGCTCAAAATATGCTCTTAACTAGTGCTATCATTTGCTCAAATTCGACGAGTGCTTTAGGAGTTCGGGACAATTTTTTTACAGAGTAGTTCAAATTGAAAACGGCCAGAAGTTCACGTGCTGCATGGTGTGTGTTTTTATATGAGAAAATAGAATAAAAAGATAAAGTATAAAAATTTCGCTGCTAGAAGTTCAGGTGCTCAGCACGGGGAAGTTCAAAAACTTCTTTTGAGAGAGGCAATCGGCACTATATACCATTTATGCAACTCCGATGAACGGGTGAGAAATTACGAACAAAAATACATGGTAGAAGTTTAAAGTGAAAACAGTGGGAAGTTCGATGATTATAGAAAACTAAGATTTTCCTTGTTATTAAAGAATGGAAACAAGAAGTTTGAAAATAAAAAACAAGAAGTTCAACTTTCAAAAATAGAGCGCTTCAAAATTTCATCAAAAAGGATTAAGAAATAAAATAAGGAAGTCCATATTAAAAAGATGGAGAAGTTGGATGATTATAGAAAACTCAGATTTTCGTCGTTATTAAAGAATGGAAACAAGAAGTTCAAAAATAAAATAACAAGAAGTTCAACTTTTAAAAATAGAGCGCTTCGAAATTCATAAAAAAGGATTAAGAAATTCAGATAAATATTTATAAAAAACTCAATTATATTCACGTAACCGAGAGAAGTTCGATTGATAACTGCCATAAGTTCACGTACTACACGGTGTGCATTTTTTATTAAAAAAGAATAAAAAAGCAAATACTAAAAGTTTTGTTGTTATAAGTTCAACTCCTCAGTGAGAAAGTTAAAAAATTTATTGTGAATGGGGTTTGTACAAAAAGAGTATCATTTGTGTAACACTAACGAAATGGATGAGAAAATTACAAACGAAAATACGTCACAGAAGTTCAATGTGAAAACAGCACGAAGTTCAACTAATGCACTGAATGAATTTCAAATAAAAACTTTTAAAACCGTCGCGAGTATGAAAAAATAATCAGCACGGGAAAGTTGCGTGTTTACAGCAGCTTTCCATCGGTATATCATTTTCTCAATTCCGGTGAGTGGATGGAGAGCTACGAGCAAAAAAGTACGCGAAAAAACAGAGTGAAGTTCAAGTAGACATGCCGAGAAGTTCAAGTTCATCACGCGGTGCATTTTCGAAGAATCTTTTTCACGATAAAGACAGAGTGAATGATCTCGCTGTTTTCGAAATACATGAAAATGGCTAGGAATCAGAGAAAACCAACAACATGAAAAAGTTTTGTATTTTCCGTACCTTTTCAGGGTATATTATTTGCCCCATTCCGATAAAGTCTCTAGAAATTACGGCAAAAATACGTTTTTATCCATTTTCAAAATTGACTTAAAACCGTAAAGAATTGGGAGAAATAATATATACCAAAACGTTTCGCATTTCCTCAAGCTTTGCAACGCCATATCATTTGCTGCATTCGGACGTACGGTTAAAAAATTAGCTCAAAAATACGAACTCGGTGGAACTTGTATCATTTTCTAAATTACTTTTAAACCGTTCAAAATTAGAAAAAACTTTTAACATGAAAAAGTAGCGCATTTTCATAAGCTTTCCAACGCCATATCATTTGCCTCAATTGGATTAGCCGTTTAGAAATGACATGGAAAATACGAACTCGGCTGTTCGGTTTGCGAAATTTTACGATTTTCCAAATTACTCTTTAATCATAAGGAATTAGAGAAAACTTTCAACATGTGGGAGGAGCGGTTTTACAGCAGCTTTCTAACGCCATATCATTTGCCCATTCCGATAAATGTTTTAGAAATGCGATCGAAAATACGATTCACGTTTTTTGTATGAAGAAAAAACGGTTTTCAAAACTGCTCTTAAATCGCTTACATTTTGCCAAAACTTCAACTTGGGTCATGATACTAGTGTCCATAGCTTTCCAACGGTATATCGCGGGCCCCAATTGGGCAATGTTGATGGAAGTTCAACCTAGCACAGGGGGAAGTTCAGGTCGAACAACTCAGGTAGTAAATTTGCAAAAAAAAAGCAATTTCATCACGACCCAAGTGCAAAAATCCGCCAACGAGCGAGATTCCTATTTAAAACGGGTATTTAGTTGCTAAAAACCGTTTCTAGATTACACTAACATCATATAGAACACGACTAACCAGAATAATTCGCGCCGGGAGTCACGGTTGCGAAGATAGCCCGAAGGTCGGGTTCCTACAGAGGGAAGTTCAGGCGTGTAACTCAGGAAGTTCATGTTGTGATCAGAATAATATTCTGATCCCGTGATCAGAATAGTGTTTATGTATGTATATATATATATAGTTGCATCGTGATCTGGGCTACCCATCATTGCCTCTCCAATACGTGAATATAAAATGTGGAATACACTGTTGATGCCGTTTGTCTCTACGAACGGTGGAAAGCAACTCAGACGGCAGCGCTAAGGCGCAGTTACAGGTGGAGACAGACCCATACCTGGACATGTGGTACAGGTAGTTGGTTTGGACGGCCCTCGCGTCAACCGTCCTGTCATGTCAGTGAAAATAAATGAAGGATGATACATAGATACTGATTCGGTTTCCTTAAAAAATTTAGATTCAGTTTCTGGTTCAAATAAATAAACAAATATAAATATGATCAAGTACGGATCATCAAGACATAAAAACTACTCTCTCCGTCCAGAAAAGTGTTCATTGTGTTTTTTGCAAAAAAAGAAAAAAAATCTCATACGTTTAACCCCCTTGAAAAATCAACCCGTCTCCTTCCTTCCTCCTCGCTCGCCGGCGGGAGCCACCGTCGGGTCGAACGCCACCGACCACCTGCGCAGCCGCCACGGAGGCCGCCTGCGCAGCTCGACCACCGCAACCCACCTGCACTGCCCCACCACCGCCACCCACGGAAGCGACCAGCGCATCAACCGTCCGGCGCAGCGCCACCACCCACCTGCGCCGCTGCCACAGAGGCGACCACCACCGCCACTCGTAGGACCAGCCACTTTATCCGCTTCGGCCACCAGCGATGCGAAATTTTCTGGCCACTCCGGCCTCTGCTACTGCTGTTGTCTTCCTCGCCTCTGTTGCAGCTGGTGCTGCTAGGGTGGTGTAGAGCCCCCGATCATCGACTTTGATTTACTCAAGCGCCCCCACCTCTGCTGCTTGGTGGTGGTGGTTGAAAGGTAGAATGCCTGCTGAAATAGGTGTCATCTGGTGAAATTAAATTAGAACAGATCATCCAGTTTTGAACAAATGTGGTGGTGCAGATCATAAAATTTGAACATATTCACTGTAGCTTTGAACAAACTCATCCAAATTGTGGTGTTGCAGATCATCCCATTTCACTTTCAATTATTGAAATTGGATGATACTCCTTGCTTGTTCTCTAATTTGATCATATGCAGTACATGACCTCCGATGTGTGCCAAACACAGTTTCTGCAGCTGAACATGACCTCTGATGAAATTGATCAACTGATGCCAGCTACTCCAGTAATTTCCCTACTTCAGAAACGGTGGCATGAGAACAACGAGAATTGTCATTGTCAGATGAAACAACCAGAGTTGGTTGTGGCTTGCAAGAGTACATCCTACTGGACATATATAGCCAGCAGAGGTTATTCAGAACCATTAAATATAGGTTCTTCAGAACCAAAATGTCATTGTAGTTTCGGTACAAGAATTGATTGGTAGTGAGATGAGAACAACCACAAGAATTATCATTGTGATTGTGGTTTCAGAAAATAAAGTTTCTGCTGGCTAACTGAACCAGCAAACAAATAAAGGTTTTTTGAGTTTCGCTAGTATTGTCATTTTGCAATTAAAGTTAGATGAGAACAAGTCAATTACTGAATGTGTTTGCATGATTCAGTCAAGTTTCACCTATATCATTGTCATTGTCATTGAATGATTCATTCAAGTTTCACTATAATTTGATTTTGTAGTAAACATTGTGATTTAGTCAAGTTTCGCCCAGAATAACAAGTTAAATTTGACTATCAAATTTCACTCGTTTCTGTGTGTGCATGATTCAGTCAAGGTTCACTAGAATTTGATTTTGCAGTACCAGTTTCAAACAAGTTTCCGTGATTCTGTTAAATTGTCATTATCATTTTGCTGTGATCTTGTTTGAAACTAGTACCCCACCCATATCAACAGCTCTAAATTTGTGAAGGTACTGAATCGATCCACAACAACTTTGACACAAACCTGAAGGTACCGAATTCTAACAAGTTGTTGTGTTAATATCAACAACTCTGAAATGTATGAAGGTACTGAACTAAACGTACCTGAATAAGTCATTGTTTGTACTGGAGAGCATGCCCGGTTAATGCTGGAGAAGCCTGAAAAGCATCCAAGTAATCTTCCTAACCTGGTATAGAAGAGATGTAATGTGTACAAAAAATCCAGCCCTTCATCATATATCCCAAATATGGTGAACTGAACTGAAACTAAATGGCCCGATGGAGAAGTGGACCGACCTGCACGAAGTGGAGGTGTGCGCGGGGGTCGTCGAAGGGCACCAGCTTGTAGAAGGTGAACACCAAGAACTCCTCACTCAACGAGGTGCTAGGTGCATGCGGGGAGGGAGGAGCGGAGTCGGCTGCTATGGCCAGGGGCCCTCGGGGATGGACGCCTCGTTGGGCCGCCCCACAAAAAAGCCAAGCTTCAGATGTGGAACCAGCACGACATGGGGGAAGAAGGCGGCGCCGGCGTCAGAGAGGAGAGTGAGGAAGCTGGGCGAGTCGAACATGGCTACTGGAGAAAAAATCAACAGGTGTGGTAGGTTAGTAAGATGAGCGCTGCTAGTTCTATGGAAATGGCAGGTGATAGGGATAGGAGGTGGTGAGGGGATCTGTTTACCTTGCAGATTGCGCCGCTCAAAGGAGCCTTATACGCGGCGGCCTGATGAGTACGGCGGCGCCCGGGATGAGATCTTCTCCTTCTGGCGAAGGAGTAGCGAGATCCGTATGGCGGCCTGGAAGACTACGGCGGTGGCCGGGATGAGAGCTTCTTTTGGCAAACGAGTGATGAGGTCCGTGTGGTGGGGGGTAGGCGGTGGAGGTGGAGCAGTGAGGCGAAATGCGTGGTGGGGGGAGAAGAGTCGAGAACGATCGACGTGTCCGTCAAACTCCGTCTGTGCCGACACGGCGTTAACGAGGCACGTCTGTTCGCACCGGTCGGACGTGGGCCAGGGGTCCATTTTCTAAATCCAAATACGCCAGAGAATACTTTTCTACACACGAATCGCGAGGCGCATGTGTGGTCCAGATTCCAGGTGCATCTGCACCCGGGAGCCAAATTGCTTTTCCGTGTATATATATATATATATATATATATATATATATATATATATATATATATATATATATATATATATATATATAGGGTAGGTCTATTCTAATAACACCCTTAAGAGTCTTATTCTAATAACACCTAGTATCTTATTCTGCTAACACCCTCACCTCCATGCCGCTGCCCTTCCCTCCCCTCCTCGCCTTCTACCGCGGGAGCGGCCGGGAGAGCCGCCGCACCTCCCCTCCCTGCCTCCTTCCGTGGGATCGGCCGGCAGCGGTGCCGCCCCTCCCTTCCCCGCTTTCTCCCCTCCCCTCCACACCTTCTACCGCAGCAGCGGGCTGCGCGGGTTCTTACCCAAATCACGCCATCCCCAGAGCCGGCGTGCACCCGCCACCTCCTCCCATGGATGTACATGCATCCCGGTTGACGAGGGCAACTGGTTCCAACGGTGAAGCTCGACCTTCCAGATCCATGGCAGCAGCTATGAGGGATGGCCTCAGAAGCAGAGCTCAGTTGCGGCCTTCCCATGCTCTTCGTCGATCTGCCCCGCCGCCGCGCCGGACGGTGCCGCCTTGCTTTCTCTCCTTCTTTTCCCTCCTTACCCTCACTCCATCTCTCTCGTGTCGTAGGTGAAGCCATGGCCATCTCAAAAATCTTGTCCACCCGCCGCTGCTCTGGATTCGGCCGTCACCATGGTTTCTCGTGTCAGATCCAGCCACCGTCAGCCAGATCCGGCGCCCAGCTAGCTGCCCGGACAATTTCCGCCACCTCGCCGTGTCTCACAGCAACGCGAGACGCCGCCATGCTCCCATCTTCCGCCCCTGCACCACCAGCTGCTCAGGGCGTCGTCCCCCAAATGCAGCTCGGTTGCCGCTCCCCGTGCAGCTCGGGTGCTGCCTTCTCTCCTTTCCACTCGCCATGCCGCTTGGGGAGGAAAGGAGCGATGCCGGAGGAGCGCGCTCATGGCGGGGGCAGAAGGGAACAGGTGCAGTTCACCCCACCGAAGGAGGCAAGGAGCGCGACCGAGCTCCCTCGCCCGATGCCGGCGATTTTGGCTTCCTCGTGCAGTTCAACAGGGCCACCAATGGCCCTCCCGCGACGACCAGCTACAGGCAGTTTGGCCAGCAGCGATGGCCACCACTCTGCTCTCTCCTTCTTATCCACATGTGTTCATTCACACAGCAGTCTGGCAGCTCCACCAGCGGCATGTGCAGTTCACTCCATGCGAGGTGAGGTGCTCCTCCTCGATGGCCGAAGAGTTCATAAAAAGGATTGTGCCTCACAATATGCGGGTGTTGTGGTCCTGCGGCTCAGAGATGCTCGCGATGCCGTTCGGAGGTTGTGTGCGTGCAGTACGGCGAGCGCCATCTCTTCCCATTGGTAGATGAACCATGGTCGTGCCGCTCGGAGATGCTCGCCATGCGGTTTGGGGCTTGTGTGCGTGCAGTCGAGAGAGCGCCATCTCCATCTCTTCTCCTGTGGTCCGTCGACCATGGTTCTGCAGCTCGGAGACACTCGCCATGCGGTGCAGGGCTCATGCGTGTGCACTCCGGCAAGGGCCATCTCTTCCCCTGCAATCCGCCGACCATGACATGCAGTTTTGGCGACTCTCGCATGCGGTTCAGGGCTCGTTCGCGTGCAATCCGACGAGCGTCCGTGCACGTCAAGTGCAGCGAGCGTCCATGCACAACAGCGCTCTACCACAACATTCAGATAAAGACGATTCCCCTAGTTTGGAAAATGAATAGCTCTAGAATCTACTCCTCACAATCGTTATATGCTGCTCTTAACTTGTGTGTGTGTGTGTTGTTATACTTGTCTTTAGCCCGTCTCTATGGCAGCTTCATGACCCCCTAGGTTGCATGTGTTCCTCTTGCTGTAGCTGGTAGTAGCTCATACTATTCTTTTGAAAAAACTTGACAATCTTGTAAAAGAAAAAGTATCTCTGACGCTTTGTGTTTGTTGTGCTCTAGACAAGAACATTGCACATTTATTATGTAACTGAGATTTCCAGAATAATCTAGGATAAACTATCTGATATGCTTCAAAGAAGAGTAGAAGCAAAAATTGAACAAGGTTGCTGCTGAAGCTTTTACATTGAGGACTGAGAGGAGCTGTTAAAATATTTTCCTTTCTTTTTGCCTTTTGGCAATTCACCTATTTTGCTCTGGAGTTGTCTTAAATATTTCGCTGTGATTGAGAAAAAGCTTTTGAAGTTCACTATCAAAATGAGCGACCCTGTGCTTGCAGGGCAGGCACCGCATTGTGTCATTGCGTGCGGGCATTTAAAAATGTGCAGTGGGTTGTATTTTGTGTGTGATGATTGTAACGTGGAGACAGAAGAAAAGAAAGGGATGCAATTTTGTTACACTGCATCATGGGTTATTGCTCAGTTTGTAAAATCTTTCTTTGTAAAAGCAGTGCGCTCGGTGAACCGAAGAAGTATATTTTTTTCAAAGTATTGTAGTTCATTTTTAAAAATCCGCGTGGTCCGCTTTATAAAGTCTGTGTGGTTCACTATGCAATTTTTTTAAAAAAAAATCAGTACACTTGAACCGTTCATGAGGTTCACTGGCCTCAGTCGTGTAGTCCAAAAATCCTCTATACTTAAAAAACAACAAGGAAAAACCATGCAGCTCACTTTGATTTATGCTGTGGTTCACTTCTCCCAAAAAATTGAATTGCACTCATGTGTAAAAAAACAAAAATGCATTGGGAGTTGCAGTGCACTTCGTCATCGCGTGCGGTTCACTACACTCGGCCCGGTAGTTTAGATGAAACTACAAAATAAAATGTTAGAAAAATATATTAAAAATAATGAATGGATATGTATGTTTTGAAGCTCACTTTGTTCTCTCACGAAGTTCGCCATAAAACTCCTTTGTGGTTCACTTGGTGATCCGAAACAAAATCACCTCGAAAAGCAGCTCACTTCTCATTACATATGGTTCACTTGCTCAGTCCATGCGGTCCACTCGCCCGGTCTACGCACGTAAAAAATAGTGAGTTTGAAAAAAAAACTCACGCGGCTCATTTTCGGTAGTGTCGCGGCCCGTTTACGGTAGTCTCGAGGTTCACTTTTCGATAGTGTTGCGGTTCACCAACGATCGACATGAAGTGCACTCCACCTCATTTGGAAAAATTTACGTCCCACAAAAAAGAAATCATGCAGTGCACCTGTCTGTCCGATGAAGTGCGGTTTTTAGTCTGAAGCAGTGCACTCCACCTCGTTTGGGAAAGTTTACGTCCCACAAAAAAAGAAATCATGCAGTGCACTTGTCTATCCAATTAAGTGCGGTTTTTAGTCTAAATAAGTGCGGTTTTCTGTTTCAGTACGGCCCGTTTACGGTAGTGTCGAGGTTCACTTTTCATAGTATTGCGGTTCACCAACACTCGGCATGAAGTGCACTCCACCTCGTTTAGGAAATATACATCCCACAAAAAAGAAATCATGCAGTGCACTTGTTTGTCCGACGAAGTGCAGTTTTTAGTCTAAAAGAAGTGTGGTTTCTGTCTGATGCAGTACATACGACGATTTTGGTGTCGCGGAAAAACAGAGTGTCCGCATTTCGTTAAAATCAAAATTGCTCCTAAACCGTACGGAATCGGAGAGAGTGTTCTACATGAAAAAGTTGCACCTCATCGATATATTTCCAATGGCATACAATTTGAATCATTTCGACCAGTGGTTTGTAAAAATTTCGCGAAAAACGGCCGCTGTCTCTCGTCGTCAACCGCACAATTTTCAAAATTAACTAAAACCATATGGAACCTCAAAACTATTTCAACATACGAAAGTTGCGCCTCGTCCGTAGCTTTCCAATGGCGTATCATACGCCTCATTTCGACAAACGGTTAGAAAACTAGAGTGAAAACAGTACCGAAAATTTGAATTTTTTTGAAAAACAGAATTCCGCGATTTAGTAATTTGAAACTGCTCTTAAACCGTAATGAATTAGAGAAAAAAATAGATATCGAAAATATGCGCCTCGATGATATCTATCCAACGGTGTATCATTTGCTTAATTCCGACAAGTGGTTTAGAAAAAAAACATGAAAAAACGCTCGCTGCCACTCGTTGTGGTCCGCACCATTTTCAAAACTGCTCTTAAACCGTGCGGAATCTCGAAAAGTGTTCAACATGTCGAAGTTGCGCCCAATCCATAGCTTTCCAACGGTATATTATACGCCTCGTTCCGATAAATGGTTAAAAAACTAGAGCGAAAACAGTACCGAAAAAACACGGCGTGCAGTTTTTTTGCGACGGGAAGTTCACTCGCGTGAGTAGTGCAGCACACTTGGTTCAAACAATGACGTGCACTTGCGTTGAGCGTGCAGTACGGAAGTGTTATCAGAATAGTTATTCTGCTAATATTAGCAGAATAGGCGGGTTGTGTACTTACAACCCAAACACATTTAATCAAATATCACGTCCCAAGAACATTGGCCCTCTACTATTCGGGCCCCTGCCAGGACGTCGTCGAAGTACCTCTCCGGCTTGCGATGGTCCTTGCCTTGGGCGGACCTGCGGTCGCCATGCCGGTGGCCTTCATCTTCGCCCATTGCATCTTGACGCGGGCGAAGGCCATCCGAGCACCCTCTATGCAGGCCGAACGCTTTATAGCATCAATTCGGGGCCGCGCATCGACGAGCCGCTTCACCAAACCGAAGTAGATGCTAGGAATGGGTTCGGCCGGCCAGAGTTGGACTATTAAATCCTTCATGGCCAAGCCCGCCACCCTATGCAGCTCCATTAGCTGCTTCAGCTGGTCGTTCAGAGGCGTCGGGTGCTTCGGCACGAGAAATTGCCACCAGAACAACTTCTTGGTCGAATTCCCCTCCTGGGCTCGGAAGAACTGCACTGCATCAGCGGCACTCCTCGGCGGATCCGCAAATGCGTCTGGAGAACTCCACACTCGTGTGAGCAAAGCATACCTATGACCTCCAAAAATACTCTACAAAAGAAAGGCCTTACCAGCCGCTATCTGCTTTGCCTGATGGATCTCCTTGCGAGCACTTCGGGACTCGACCCGTGCCGCCTTAGCATCATGGAAAGCCTTGGCAAGTTCGGTGGACAAGGCCGAAGTCTTCTCCTCTAAAGCCTCGCATTTGCCGATGGCATCCTTCAGCTCCTGCTCCACTTCGGCCACCCGAGCTTCGTGTTGGCGGCGGGTGGCCTGCTCGGTCTTCAGTTCTGCAGCCGCTTTGTCAGCGGCTGCCTTATTCGCCTCCACCTCTTTCTTGGCCTGGGTAAGGGCACCTTTAAGGGTCTCGACCTCGGTTGCGCCAACTATGCTCATAATCACAGCATTACATGAGTTCATCTCCGAATACACATATCACTTCTGATGTACAACTAAGCTTCTAACATTATACGCATACCTTGCGTCTCATTGAACCGCTTGTTAATGCGGTCGATTTCTTCATTGGCCACCTTAAGTTTCCGATTGAGTTCGGAAACTTCTGCGGCCTGGGCGGTTGCCACCAATAGGGAAGCCTGTTACAAAAATAGATCAGTATGTTAAACTCTCTCGAATACTATGTGGATCCTCTGTCCGTTTTCTCTTAAAACGGACAGAGCCTCAGGGGCTACTATCTATACACAAGTATATTCCTTTATATGGAAAAGTGTTGTGAGCATTACGTCGCATACCTCAAAGCCTATCAGTAGGCTGGTGAAGGCTTCGTTCAGTCCGCTCTTGGCAGACTGAACCTTCTCTACCACCACACCCATCAGGGTGCGGTGGTCCTCCATGATGGAAGCACGTTGCACTGCTTCCTCCAGAGCGTTGGGCGCCTCCGAATTAGTGGACGTCGCAGATGGAGCGAATGCTCCTCCCCCTCTTTCAAAGGGGGCTGCCCGCCCGATCCCGGAGCTACGTTGGCCTCCGGAATGGTGTCCGGCTGGGGTCCGGATTGTTGGGGGTCCTCACCGTCGGCTGCCATAGGAGGTCGCCTCCCTAGCTCTTCGGTGACCGAGGTGTTTACCTCGGGCGCTTTCTCGACAGCCTCGCCCGCAGCCCCTCGGCTAGGAGAGGTCCTTCGGGATAACACCTCGGTGTCATCCAGGGTGACAGGCGAGGGGGCTCGTGGCGGCATCTCGCTCTCTGCCATCTCGGGTGGCAGAGAGTTCCCTCTGATAATGGAGTGTTCGGATGCTCGCGTGGAGGGCTGAGAGGCAAAATAACAAAATAACTTACATAATGGAGATAGGAAGGCCGAAGATAAACAGGGAGTATCTGAATACTTACGATTCGGCCAGGGGCTTCACCCTGGGAGGCTTTTTGGGGGCCAGTTCGGCATGTGAATCCGAACTGTCCTAGAGGATCACCTTTCCTCTCTTGGGCACCTCCCCTTTTGGGTCTTCGGAGGCCACCCTCTTCTTCCTCCCCTTATGAGGGGAGTCGCTTTCCACCTCCTCCTCCTCTTCTTCTTCTTCCTCATCTCCCTCATGGGAGGAGAGGGCTTCAGTCTCTCCGGACACTGTGTCCGAAGGACCCTTGTGGTGGGGGCCACCCTTGGCCTCCTTGCCCTTCTTCTTCTTTGCCTTCTTCTCTGGCACTTGATACGACGCCGGGACCAGCATCTCCGTTAGCTGGGGGGTGACCGGGTTCTCCGGTAACGGCGCCGGACAATTGATCCGCTCCGCCTTCGTTGTCCAGCCCTGTACGGAAAGAGGATAACATAATCTTCATCACATCTGAAGTGTTAGCCAAATAAGTCTTTGAAATTATTATGCTTACGCTGAGGCCGGGTTCTCGCTGTCGAGTCCGATGTCCTCGGTCTTCATCGGCCAACTCTTCTCGGCCTTAAAAAGTTGCTTCCATATATCTTCGTGCGTGGTGCTGAAGAAGCGCTTCAAGGTCCGTGGTTCTTCCGGATTGAACTCCCACATGGGGGAGGCCCGGAGTTGGTAGGGGAGGACACGGCGGAAGAGCATCACTTGGATCACGTTTGTGAGACCAGTGTTTTTTCCCAAGACAATGGAGATGCGCTTTTGCAGAATCATCACCTCCGGCTGGGACCCCCAATCAAGGCCCTTGGCAGTCCATGAGGTGAGTCTCGTGGGGGGGTCCAGATCTGAAGTAGGTGTGGCCGCCCACTTGGCGTCGCGGGGTTTAGTGATGTAGAACCACTCCTGCTGCCACACCTTGACTGTCTCCACAAAAGCCCCCTTGGGCCAGACGGCGTTGGAAAGCTTGCTCTGCATAGCACCGCTGCAGTCCGCGTGCTGCCCATCGACCACCTTCGGCTTCAAATTGAAGACCTTGAGCCATAGGCCGAAGTTTGGAGGGATGCGAAGTAGAGCCTCACACACTACGATGAACGCCGATATGTGGAGGAAGGAATTCGGGGCTAGATCATGGAAATCTAGCCCGTAATAGAACATGAGGCCTCAGACAAAGGGATTGAGGGGAAACCCTAGCCTGATACGTCTCCAACGTATCTATAATTTGTATTGCTCCATGCTATTATATATTCTGTTTTGGATGTTTAATGGGCTTATTTATACACTTTTATATTATTTTGGGACTAACCTATTAACCCAAGGCCCAGTGCAAATTGCTACTTTTTTTGCTATTTCAGTGTTTCGCAGAAAAAGAATATCAAACGGGGTCCAAACGGAATGAAACCTTCGGGAGCGTGATTTTTGGAACAAACGTGATCCAGAGGACTTGGAGTGGACGTCAAGCAATCAACGAGGAGGCCACGAGGCAGGGGGGGCACGCCTACCCCCTGGGCGCGCCCTCCACCCTCGTGGGCCCCTCGTGGCTCCACCGACCTACTTCTTCCTCCTATATATACCTATGTACCCCCAAACCATTGAGGAGCACCACGAAACCTAATTCCACCGCCACAACCTTCTGTACCCGTGAGATCCCATCTTGGGGCCTTTTCCGGCGCTCCGCCGGAGGGGGAATCGATCATGGAGGGCTTCTACATCAACACCATAGCCTCTCCGATAATGTGTGAGTAGTTTACCACAGACCTTCGGGTCCATAGTTATTAGCTAGATGGCTTCTTCTCTCTCTTTGGATCTCAATACAAAGTTCTCCTCGATCTTCTTGGAGATCTATTTGATGTAACTCTTTTTGCGGTGTGTTTATCGAGATCCGATGAATTGTGGGTTTATGATCAAGATTATCTATGAACAATATTTGAATCTTCTCTGAATTCTTTTATGTATGATTGGTTATCTTTGCAAGTCTCTTCGAATTATCAGTTTTGTTTGGCCTACTAGATTGATCTTTCTTGCAATGGGAGAAGTGCTTAGATTTGGGTTCAATCATGCGGTGCTCGATCCCAGTGATAGTAGGGGAAACGACACGTATTGTATTATTGCCATCGAGGATAAAAAAATGGTGTTTATATCATATTGCATGAGTTTATCCCTCTACATCATGTCATCTTACCTAATGCGTTACTCTGTTCTTATGAACTTAATACTCTAGACGCATGCTGGACAGCGGTCGATGTGTGGAGTAATAGTAGTAGATGCAGGCAGGAGTCGGTCTACTTGTCACGGACGTGATGCCTATATACATGATCATGCCTAGATGTTCTCATAATTATGCACTTTTCTATCAATTGCTCGACAGTAATTTGTTCACCCACCGTAATACTTATGCTATCTTGAGAGAAGCCACTAGTGAAACCTATGGCCCCCAAGTCTATTCTCCATTATATTAATCTCCTGTCAACAAGCTATTTCTTTCGCCGTTTATTTTGCTTTCTTTACTTTTAGTCTTTATCATAAAAATACCAAAAAATTTATCTTCTCATCTCTATCAGATCTCACTTTTGCAAGTGGTCGTGAAGGGATTGACAACCCCTTTATCGCATTGGTTGCAAGGTTCTTATTTGTTTGTGTAGGTACGAGGGACTTGCGTGTTGCCTCCTACTGGATTGATACCTTGGTTCTCAAAAACTGAGGGAAATACTTACGCTACTTTGCTGCATCACCCTTTCCTCTTCAAGGGAAAACCAATGCAGTGCTCAAGAGGTAGCGAGAAGGATTTCTGGCGCCGTTGCCGGGGAGTCTACGCACAAGTCAAGACATACCAAGTACCCATCACAAACTCTTATCCCTCGCATTACATTATTTGCCATTTGCCTCTCGTTTTCCTCTCCCCCACTTCACCCTTGCCGTTTTATTCGGCCTCTCTTTCCGTTTGCCTCTTTCCCATTGTTTTTCTTGTGCCATGGCAGAATCAAAAAGGGCCAAGGGCTCTCTCCATGGTTTTAATACTTTGGATAGTCCCTCTGTCCTCTCTAAGCTCATAAATAATGATGCTATGGAAAGACCTACCGGGGTTGTTAATGAGGGTTTGAATAATTTCGATGAAGATGATCCCAGAATTTTTCGTTATTTACTTGATGAGTCTTTGAAATATGTTTGGGATAGGCTTTTAAGGATCCAAGCTAGCTATGTGCCCCAATATCAAATTGAGGTCTACCTAAAAAGCTTTTATGTTGGCTTGCCCGCCTCGTTCAAGCAAGTTTTAGATTCTATTTTTGAAGAGGGTTTTCTTGAAGAGGATCCCATAGATACCTATGAAAAGATGAAAACTATATTTGGGCACCCTATAAGTGAGAAAGTTGAATCCACCTCTCTTTTGTGCTTTTACCAAAACGAAATTATCAAAGAGATGAAAGCTAGCTTAGATGCAAATTTCCGTAGCGTGCTTAATCTTTCTTCCACTATCAATGACCACCTGATTTATCAAATAGAAAGATAAATGCTATAGATAATAATTTTTCTCTTTTCTTTCCCAACACTAAAGATGGCAATACCTAGATCTATCCTTGCCTTTATACCTAGCTAGGGGCGTTAAATGATAGCGCTTGTTGGGAGGCAACCCAATTTTATTTTAGTTTTTTTTGCTTTTTGGTTCGTTTAGGAATAAATAATCCATCTAGCTTCTATTTCGATGTGGTTTTGTGTTTTAATTAGTGTTTGTGCCAAGTAGAACCTTTGGGAAGACTTGGGGAAAGTCTTTGCGATCTTGCTGTAAAAAATAGAAACTTTAGCGCTCACGAGATTGGCTTCAACGTTTTACTGGAGAGTGCTATTTAGTAGATTCTTTTGAAGATGATTAATAGATAAATTCCTCACGTCCAGCAATTTATTTTAGAATTTTTGGAGTTCCAGAAGTTTGCGTTAGTTACAGATTACTACAGACTGTTCTGTTTTTGACAGATTCTGTTTTTCGTGTGTTGTTTGCTTATTTTGATGAATCTATGGCTAGTAATGGAGTTTATGAACCATAGAAAAGTTGGAATACAGTAGGTTTAACACCAATATAAATAAAGAATGAGTTCATTACATTATCTTGAAGTGGTGTTTTGTTTTCTTTCGCTAACGGAGCTCACAAGATTTTCTGTTAAGTTTTGTGTTGTGAAGTTTTCAAGTTTTGGGTAAAGATTTAATGGATTAGGGAACAAGGAGTGGCAAGAGCCTAAGCTTGGGGATGCCCAAGGCACCCCAAGGTAAAATCTAAGGACACCAAAAAGCCTAAGCTTGGGGATGCCCAGGAAGGCATCCCCTCTTTTGTCTTCGTCCATCGGTAACTTTACTTGGAGCTATATTTTTATTCACCACATGATATGTGTTTTGCTTGGAGCGTCTTGTATGATTTGAGTCTTTTCTTTTTAGTTCACCACAATCATCCTTGCTGTACTCACCTTTTGAGAGAGACACACATTAATCGGAATTTATTAGAATACTCTATGTGCTTCACTTATATCTTTTGAGCTAAACAATTTTGCTCTAGAGCTTCACTTATATCTTTTAGAGCACGGTGGTGTTTATATTTTATAGAAATTATTGATCTCTCATGCTTCACTTATATCATTTTGAGAGTCCCTTAGAACAACATGGTAGTTTACAAATTGCATTGAATAGTAAGAGAAGTTTGATACTTGATAGTTGTTTTGAGATATAAAGGTGCTAATATTAGAGGTGTGCTAGTTGAGCAATTGTGAAATTGAGAAATACTTGTGTTGAAGTTTGCAAGTCCCGTGTATGCACATATGGTAAACGTTATGTGACAAATTTGAAGCATGAGGTGTTCTTTGATTGCTTTCCTTATGAGTGGCGGTCGGGGACAAGCGATGGTCTTTTCCTACCAATCTATCCCCTAGGAGCATGTGCGTAGTGCTTGGTTTTGATGACTTGGTAGATTTTTGCAATAAGTATGTGAGTTCTTCATGACTAATGTTGAGTCCATGGATTATACGCACTCTCACCCTTCCATCATTGCTAGCCTCTTCGGTACCGTGCATTGCCCTTTCTCACCTTGAGAGTTGGTGCAAACTTCGCCGGTGCATCCAAACCCCGTGATATGATACGCTCTATCACACATAAACCTCCTTATATCTTCCTCAAAACAGCCACCATACCTACCTATTATGGCATTTCCATAGCCATTCCGAGATATATTGCCATGCAACTTTCCACCGTTCCGTTTATTATGACACACATCATCATTGTCATATCGCTTTGCATGATCATGTAGTTGACATCGTATTTGTGGCAAAGCCACCTTTATAATTCTTTCATACATGTCACTCTTGATTCATTGCATATCCCGGTACACCGCCGGAGGCATTCACATAGAGTCATATTTTGTTCTAAGTATTGAGTTGTAATCTTTGAGTTGTAAGTAAATAAAAGTGTGATGATCATCATTATTAGAGCATTGTCCCAAGTGAGGAAAGGATGATGGAGACTATGATTCCCCCACAAGTCGGGATGAGACTCCGGACGAAAAAAGAGAAATAAAAGAGGCCAAAAAAAGAGAAGAAGGCCCAAATAAAAAAATGAGAGAAAAAGAGAGAAGGGACAATGTTACTATCCTTTTACCACACTTGTGCTTCCAAATAGCACCATGATCTTCATGATAGAGAGTCTCCTATTTTGTCACTTTCATATACTAGTGGGAATTTTACATTATAGAACTTGGCTTGTATATTCCAATGATGGGCTTCCTCAAAATGCCCTAGGTCTTCGTGAGCAAGCAAGTTGGATGCACACCCACTTAGTTTATTTTGTTGAGCTTTCATATATTTATAGCTCTAGTGCATCCGTTGCATGGCAATCCCTACTCCTGGCATTGAAATCAATTGATGGGCATCTCCATAGCCCGTTGATTAGCCCCGTCAGTGTGAGACTTTCTCCCCTTTTGTCTTCTCACACAACCTCAATCATTATATTCTATTCCACCCATAGTGCTATGTCCATGGCTCGCGCTCATATATTGCGTAAAAGTTGAAAGAGTTTGAAAAGGCTAAGTATGAAACAATTGCTTGGCTTGTCATCGGGGTTGTGCATGATGAGAGCATTCTGTGTGACGAAAATGAAGCATAGCCAAACTATATGATTTTGTAGGGATAAGCTTTCTTTGGCTATGTTATTTTGATAAGACATAATTGCTTGGTTAGCATGCTTGAAGTATTATTATTTTTATGTCAATATTAAACTTTTATCTTGAATCTTTCGAATCTGAACATTCATGCCACAATAAATAAAATTACATTGAGAAACATGCTAAGTAGCATTCCACACCAAAAATTCTGTTTTTATCATTTATCTACTCGAGGACGAGCAGGAATTAAGCTTGGGGATGCTTGATACGTCTCCAACGTATCTATAATTTTTTATTGCTGCATGCTATTATATATTCTGTTTTGGATGTTTAATGGGCTTATTTATACACTTTTATATTATTTTTGGGACTAACCTATTAACCCAAGGCCAAGTGCAAATTGCTGTTTTTTTGCCTATTTCTGTGTTTCGCAGAAAAAGAATATCAAACGGAGTCCAAACGGAATGAAACCTTCGGGAGCGTGATTTTTGGAACAAACGTGATCCAGAGGACTTGGAGTGGACGTCAAGCAATCAACGAGGAGGCCATGTCGTGGGCCCCTCGTGGATCCACCGACCTACTTCTTCCTCCTATATATACCTACGTACCCCCAAACCATCAAGGAGCACCACGAAAACCTAATTCCACCGCCACAACCTTCTGTACCCATGAGATCCCATCTTGGGGCGTTTTCCAGTGCTCCGCCGGAGGGGGAATCGATCACGTAGGGCTTCTACATCAACACCATAGCCTCTCCGATGATGTGTGAGTAGTTTACTACAGACCTTCGGGTACATAGTTATTAGCTAGATGGCTTCTTCTCTCTCTTTGGATCTCAATACAAAGTTCTCCTCGATCTTCTTGGAGATCTATTCGATGTAACTCTTTTTGCGGTGTGTTTGTCGAGATCCAATGAATTGTGGGTTTCTGATCAAGATTATCTATGAACAATATTTGAATCTTCTTTGAATTCTTTTATGTATGATTGGTTATCTTGGCAAGTCTCTTCGAATTATCAGTTTGGTTTGGCCTACTAGATTGATCTTTCTTGCAATGGGAGAAGTGCTTAGCTTTGGGTTCAATCATGCGGTGCTCGATCCCAGTGACAGTAGGGGAAACGACACGTATTGTATTGTTGCCATCGAGGATAAAAAGATGGGGTTTATATCATATTGCATGAGTTTATCCCTCTACATCATGTCATCTTACCTAATGCGTTACTCTGTTCTGATGAACTTAATACTCTAGATGCATGCTGGACAGCGGTCGATGTGTGGAGTAATAGTAGTAGATGCAGGCAGGAGTCGGTCTACTTGTCACAGACGTGATGCCTATATACATGATCATGCCTAGATATTCTCATAATTATGCACTTTTCTATCAATTGCTCGACAGTAATTTGTTCACCCACCGTAATACTTATGCTATCTTGAGAGAAGCCACTAGTGAAACCTATGGCCCCTGGGTCTATTCTCCATTATATTAATCTCCCGTCAACAAGCTATTTCTTTCGCCGTTTATTTGGCTTTCTTTACTTTTAGTCTTTATCATAAAAATACCAAAAATATTATCATCTCTATCAGATCTCACTTTTGCAAGTGGCCGTGAAGGGATTGACAACCCCTTTATCGCGTTGGTTGCAAGGTTCTTATTTGTTTGTGTAGGTACGAGGGACTTGCGTGTGGCCTCCTACTGGCTTGATACATTGGTTCTCAAAAACTGAGGGAAATACTTACGCTACTTTGCTGCATCACCCTTTCATCTTCAAGGGAAACCAACGCAGTGCTTAAGAGGTAGCATAGCCCTCAGAGGAAATGAGGAATGAATACGACCCTCTCTTTGGGCTCCGAAATGGGGATGACCTGATCTTTGTCAGGGAGCCTGTGCGCGATATTCGCGGACAGATAGCCCGCGCTCCGGAGCTCCTTGATGTCCTTCTCGGTGACGGAGGAGGTCTCCCACTTGCCCTTGGAACCGGATCCAGCCATGGCTGGGGAGGGTGGTGGCGGTGGGAAAGATTGAAGTTTTGGGTGCTGGAGCTCGAGGATGGGAAGGAAGGAGCTAGAAGAAGGTGTGGGTAAGAAAGAAGGGATTTTTTACCCTCTTATAGGCGGTGAAATACCCAACGGCCCCCACTTAAGCCTTAAAACTCGTCTGTTCCCAAAGAGATCGTGTGAAAGGCGCGGTTGGATTACCCAAAACCGTATTGATGAGAATCCCGCAATGGGTGGGCACGATCTCTGTTTTGATAAGACGTGCCAATGGAGGCTAAGCCTCAAAACACGAAACAGGAGGCGTGAAAACGGTTCGAAATGACAAAGAGCCAAGTGTGATGCTTCACTGAAAAAGTTGTCAGTAAAAGACATAGTTTTATTTTGACATCCTGCCTTCATGGCTAAGAGCATCTCCAGCCGCGCCCCCAACAGGCCCCCCCAGGCGAATTTTTAGCGCCGGTGTCCGAAAATCGGCCCAGTCGCAACCCCAGGATCTCGCTTAGCGCCGGTTTGGGTGAAATACAGAGCCGGCGATCCCGCCCCGAACCCAAGCTGCCGGGTGTCGCCTGGGCGCGCCGGCACAAGCGAAAAGCGGCATGGGGCCGCTCCGTTGGCGACTGAAGCCCTTTCCTGCCATTTTCTCCCGCTTTCCCCCTAGGCTCCCCTCTCTTCTCCATTCCTCCCGCCAAATGCTCGGCTCCTCCCGCCAAACGCTCGCCTCCTCCCGCCAAACGCCCGCCATGCCGCCAAAGAAGTACGTGATGCCACGTGCCGCGACGGATCCCACAGCCGCCGCCGCCCAGCCGAAGCAAAGGAAGCCGAAGGCACCGCTATCCAAGCCCCCTGGCATGAGCAACGCCGAGTGGAAGGCGGATGTGGAGCGCCGGGAGGCCATCACCGCCGACAGGCGCAACAGGGCGAAGAAGGCCAGGGAAAAAGCGGCGCACGTTGCGGCTGCGGCAGCGGCGAAACAAGCGGAGGCGGCGCGCGCGGCGATGATGAATCCACCCTGTGGGCACCCGTACACAGCCTCGAGCCAGCAAAGCGTCGGCTCTCCGGCCGGGTTCTCGTCGTCGCCGCACCCATGGAGCATGTCGTCGCCGGGCTATGCCGATGGGGACGCCCATGGTGGCTTCAACCCCAACATCACCTTCCCCCATGGGTGCCCTGTCCAGCGCACGCTGTCACATCCCTAGTTTTGGTATGACCTAGACTAGCTAGTCATGTGTGCATCATGTTTAAATTTCAATGAATTTGAAATGGGGACATGTGAAAGCCTCAGAAATCATTTCTGAAAATGACCAAGATAAAATTGCTTCAACTAGGTCCAAGAAAATGTTCATGTTTCTCTCTAAAAATATTGGCCAGAGAAAAAAATCGAAACCAATATTTTTAGGAGCTCATAAATATTTATTTTGGGCATATGGAGTTAATGCAATAACTATTTGCAATGGATTTATATTTGCTATATATAAAATATGAATCCAATAATCCTGAAAACCTGTGAGTGGCTTTGAATATATTTTATCAAGCCACATAAATATTTTCAGAAGCTACTAAAGTGATTTGGTCTGCGAATCAAATGAAAACAGAAATGAAGTATTAGAAAACAGAAACAGAAATGTGGAAAAGAAGGAACTAACCTGGCCCAGCTTACCTGCACCTGTAGCAGCCCAACACCGTTGCTGGCCCAGCCCACCAAGGGTGCCGTGGTCATCCTCAACCTCTGCCAGTAGGCAGAGGCGAAGTCGCACGCGTGCACGCAGAGTCCTCCACCTCCCGCTTCGCCGTGGCAGCCTCCTAGGCCTTCGAACCGCGCCACAGAGACGCCCATCACCTTCCCCCTCACTCCCCCATCTCTCTGCTGCCTCTCTAGCCCTGCTCCACACGCAGCCGGAGCACCACCAAGAGCACGCCGCAGCCGTACGCGTAGCCACCATCGATGAACCATCGCTGCAGCGTGTTCCAAAGCTCCGCCGCCGAGCACTACTTCACCAGGTCAAAGATCAAGACCTCGGACGCCCTCAGGCGACGCCATCGGGCTCTCCTTCATCGCCTCTGCCCGCTACTCGCCGCCGTGGGTTTGCGGGCTCCAGTGCGTCCCCGCCCTTGCCGCTGGCTCCGTCCGAAGCGCTGTGAGCTTCTGCTCGTCCCTATATGCTTTCCCCCTCCATTCCCGTCCGCTAGCTGCCGTCCCCGCGACCCGCACCCCGGTCGCCGTGGTTGTCGTCGTCGCCGTTGTTCCCGGCCTCCCCGCGCCAACAGCCTGCACCACTGGACGCAGCACACACCCAGCCTTCGAACGCACCTTTCCGTGCGTCGATCCGACGCCGGACGATGATTCCCGAAGCCCTCCGCCCTAGCCTTTGGTCACCAGCGGCTAACCGCCGGTGGGTTTGACCCAAACCCACCGGGTTTGACCTCCCCTGGCTCACTGACATGCGGGTCTAGCCCGCCTAATTAACCGGGGATTAGCTTAAGTTAAAACGCTAACTAACCCAGTTAGTTAGGTTAGTCACTTACACGCGGGACCCACTGGTCAGTTTGACCTGGGCCGCCCGTTGACCTGATGACATCAGCATGATGTCATGTTGGCGCAGTAAACTCTTTTCTGGAATTAGTTTAATTCTAAAATAACCAGGAAATTCCAAAAAATAGTTAAAACTTCTAAAAATCATAGAAATTCAACCGTAACTCCAAATGAAATAAATTATATATGAAAAATGATCAGAAAAATATGAGGAATCTGTTTATGGCTTTTTCATGCATGTTTGACCAACCAAAAGTTGCTGTATATGACAATTTGATTAAATGGCATTTGAAATGCCTTGCATGGAGTTTGAATTTGAACCCTTGGTTCAAACCAACTTTATTTAATCTGGCTGCTAGTTGCATTAGCTCAAACCACAACATATTGCCATGTCATGATCATGCATCATATTGTGCGTTGCATTGATCGTGTTTCTTCTCTGTTTGCCGATGTTGCTCCCCCTCGGAAGACGTTGTTCTGGCGTTGTGATCGTTGACACTGATGAAGACTCAATGCTATCTTCAAAAGTGCCAGGCAAGGAAAACCCCCTTGTTCATTCTGATACGATCCCACTCTCTCGCTCCTGCTCTCTTTTACTGCATTAGGACAACAACGATTCATCTGTTACTTGTTGCGGTAGTTGAACCCCTTATCCTCTGCATGACCTGTCATTGCCACAGTAAATAGATGAAACCCACTAGCATGAGTAGGAGTTGTTTGAGCCCTGATGTGCCTACTCATTCATGCTTGTTTGTCGTGCCTGCTATTGCTTAGAGTTGTGTCAGGTCTGATTCATCGGGAATGAATTGGAATGTGGTGAACATGTCCTACTATTGAGAGCTAAGTGTGTGAACACGATTTGGTAAAGGTAGCGGTGAGAGGCCATGTGGGAGTACATGGTGGGTTGTCTCATTGCAGCCGTCCTCAGGAACTAAGTTCTGTGTTTGTGATCCATGAACAGCTACTACCACGCATTGGAATGCTTAAGTGCCCCTCTCGACTTATTAATCGCCTAGATCTCTGTCCAGGAGTTGCAACTAGTTTCTGGTGTTTGTAGGATATGTGTTGGGGGCCGTGCGTAGCGCTCACCCTAGGGGTGGGCTATGTTGTGGTAGAGACATGAGGCACGGTGTACCGGGACGCCCGTTTGGTGCCTCGGGAACCCTGCTCTCATCGTTTGGGGCCGTGAGCGACACCCCGGCCGGATCTCCTTGCGGATGGAACCCGAATAGGCGATAAACCTGGACTAGAGACTTGTGTGGTTAGTCAGGTCGTGGCCGACTCCCTCGCCAGGCTTCCGCTTGAAGGTTGCCGAGATACACGACGTGTACATGGTGGTAAGTGGCGAGAGCATGTGTGAAGAAGTACACCCCTGCAGGGTTAACATCATCTATTCGAATAGCCGTGTCCGCGGAAAAGGACTTCTGGGTTGCCTGTACAGTTCATAGACAAGTGAAAGTGGATACTCTAAAATGCGCAAGATACGCGTGAGTGCTATGGATGGCGTTCTCGTAGGAAGACGGGAGCGGATCCATAGTGGTGTGTTGATATGGTGAATATGTGGACTCGTGTGCGCCACCTCAAAAGAGTTACTTGCAGTCATAGTTCAGGATAGCCACCGAGTCAAAGCTGGCTTGCTGCAATCAAACTCCACCCCCCTTTGTTGATACCGATGCATATGTAGATAGATCTGATGTAAGTCTTGCTGGGTACATTTGTACTCACGTTTGCCTATTTTATGTTTTTGCAGAGAGACGTCAGTCTCGCTAGTAGTTCCACGTGGACTTCGACGTTTAGCTTGTTACCTCAGCTACGATCTTGTGCCCTCGACAGGGTCTTGTAGATAGTCAGGCTTCTCAGCCTTTTTCATTTGTAGTTGTCTGTACTCAGACAAGTTAAGCTTCCGCTTGTGCTTGTTGCTTGTATGACTTGAATGCTGGGTCATCAGACCCATGTTTGTAATATCTGGCTCTTCGGAGCCTAATGGATAAATACTTGAGTTGTAGAGTCATGTTGTGATGCCATGTTGTATTTGCGCATATCGAGCATATTGTGTGTATGATTGAAATGCTTGGTATGTGTGGGATCCGACAACCTAGTTGTTTATCCTTGGTAGCCTCTCTTATGGGGAAATGTAGTCTTGTGCTTCCATCAGCCATAGTAGTCCGCTACAGCCCGGTTCACCGAAGTGCTGCTAGCCCAGCACTACTGCTCCGGAACACTTGACTGACCGGCATGTGATTCACTTCGTTCCTGTGTCTGTCCCTTCGGGGAAATGTCACGCGGTGACATCTGGAGTCCTGCCTAGCCTGCTACAGCCCGGGTTCCCGGATTCCTGTTAGCCCAGTGCTACAGCCCGGATTCACACGCTGCTGACCGACATGCTCAATGTTGATTCATGTATGCCTGTCCCCGTAAGTTAGTGCCACTTTGGGTTCATGACTAGTCATGTCGGCCCGGGTTCTCCGACATATGGATGCTAGTGACACTATCATATACGTGAGCCAAAAGGCGCAAACAGTCCCGGGCCATGGTAAGGCGACACCCGTGGGAATACCATGCGTGAGGCAGCAAAGTGACATGAGGTGTTACCGACTAGATCGATGTGACTTGCAATCAGGGTCCTAACACACGCCCTCGACCGCGTTCGCCGGCGTGCAGTGCTCGCCATACACGTACTCGCCGCCGAACTACACAGCCTCTCCAACGCCACCTATTCGCCGCGTCCTCTACTCGCAAGCCGCATCCTCGACGCATCTCGGCGACGCCGAATCGACGGAGGCCGACATGGAGGACATCATTGCAGCCAGCTTGGCTGCCGCCGCCGCTTCCCCCGGGTTCACTAACCAGGACGACTCGATTGACCTCGGTGACATGGACGACGAGCTCGACTACGGCGAGGAAGAGCCGAAGGAGGAGGAAGAGGAGGAGGAGGAACCGGCGGCGACGAGGAAAGGCGAGAAGAAGAGGAAGAAGAAGGCGGCCAAGCCCGGCGAGCCACGCATCAAGTGGGCGTCCAAGGAAGAGGAGTGCCTCGCCGAAGCGTGGAAGGTCGTCTGCCTCGACCCGGTCACCGGAGTCCTGCTAGCCCAGAACTACTGCTCCGGAACACTTGACTGGCCGGCATGTGATTCACTTCGTTCCCGTGTCTGTCCCTTCGGGGAAATGTCACGCGGTGACATCCGGAGTCCTGCCTAGCCTGCTACAGCCCGGGTTCCCGGAGTCCTGTTAGCCCAGTGCTACAACCCAGATTCACACGCTGCTGACCGACATGCTCGATGTTGATTCATGTATGCCTGTCCCGTAAGTTAGTGCCACTTTGGGTTCACGACTAGTCATGTCGGCCCGGGTTCTCTGACATATGGATGCTAGCGACACTATCATATACGTGAGCCAAAAGGCGCAAACGGTCCCGGGCCATGGTAAGGCGACACCCGTGGGAATACCGTGCGTGAGGCCGCAAAGTGATATGAGGTGTTACCGGCTAGATCGATGTGACTTCGAATCGGGGTCCTGACAGCTTTGGTATCAGAGCCTGACTGCCTGTAGGATTACCAAGCCAAACTGGTCGAAGTTGTGTCTAGAAATGCTTTAGTTATATAAGGGAATTGATTGAGAAGGGAACGTAAGGCTCTTTTTACTCCTTTACCCTATGCCCTTCTGATCTGAGTCACCCTCTTCTTTTCTGCGGGGATTAAGAACTAGGCTTTCTCATCTTCTATCAGGATCACGTGTTACTAATCCATAGACTTATAGGATTGATGGATTCAAGTCTTAGTTCAGTTTCTACTACTTCCGTATGTTCATAGCTGGCCTCAGAACCTTGTTGTTGTGATGTTAAGTGGTTACGCCACTATTTACAGGATGTCTCAAATCTTTTTGATCATTTACAGCCGTTATGCTGTCCGAGTCATCCCAGGTCTCTAAATTGTCTGATGCATTTGCAAATCCTTTCTTTCCGTTCCCGATGTCCTTTTTGGTCAGAATAAGCACACTAACTGGTGCGTTGAGGTACTCTATTGCCTCGGTATATATGTTGGAGCTACTATTATGACCCTAGGTGTCTTAGAGAACCACCTAGTAATCTAGCCATGTTTTGTGTTCCCAGTGTGATGATTCTGGCCGCCATTCTCGAAAGCATCCCGTGATGCCATTTAGTTAGTAGGTATTCTACTCCTGGGTTTTTTAGCCCAAAATTCACCCTACTTAATTCATGTTGATAGCGTTGCTCGTACCTTTAGGATATTAGTAACCTTTGCGATAGTCCTCAAGGTCCATGGTAAATCCTTCTTCCAATACCATGAACTACTTATGGCAGAAGTTCCTTGTTGAACCAAAAACATCACAATAAGAGTGCTCTTGATGAGTTCTCCATTCTGCATTGTGAATTTGCCAGTTCTACCTTTCTGCATGGGTTATCCGGAAGAAATGTTGAGCTTTGCTCGACATACTAATCTATGCATCCACAATTCAGGAAGTTATATGTTCCTTTGAGTTGCCCCTCTTCAATTGAATTCTAACCCTCATCTATCAATTGATAGTCAGGACAAGTTGTGCATTCGTGTTATCGATGCCTATTATTCTTCTGGTCCGGCAAGCCATTCTATTCCGGAATGAATAGGAGAAACAAACTCCGGTACCTTATCCATTTCTAGGATTTGGTCAAAGTAGTTGTATTCCGCAGATCAAATACCAAACCAGCTTTTGTTCTGTTCTACCTTGGAGCATTACCCTATTTATGTCAAGAATATCATAGGAATTGCACCATCTCTTATGAATTTTGACGCAGTGATACTTCTTGCCATCATTGTTCATCCCTCGGTTCCCATGTTATTGTAACCGGAATGCCGACAAGTGAGTCATGATGTGTGAAATCAATACTCCTAGCAACTCCATTGCTTGGTAGTTAATAGACAATATTCCCATTCTTAGTGTGTTGGTTATTAAATCATCATCCTAAGATTGATCGTGCTACGTAGTCCTTATTTCTGGTGCACTCTTCGATCAATGAGTTAGGATTGTGTCAATCCCTCACTTTTTTTGATCATATCATCTTGCCCTGAAAAGCAAGGTTGTTCTTGATCTTAGTAACATATCGGTGGTTCGTGATTTTCCGAATATCTTCTCGGAAGTATTACCAGGTTGTCACCTGACCGCTATGTTGAGTTCGTGATCAAGTTGGTTTTCTCATAAACCACCCCTTCTCCAAGAATCTGTGTTGGATATCCCTGAGCTAGTTGGTTAAGCTAAACAACAACTTGGAGAGTTGGAAGATAAAAGCTTGTCTAACTTAGTTCATTTCCAAAGGATATCTTGAGTTTGTGTGTTTGTTGTAAAAGGATGATTTCTTCATCGATTGCTCCTCGTGGTCAGTTGTTGAACCTATCGTCTTGCCCAAACCTTGATTTGAGTGTGGGCCATCGTTAAATCAAGTTAGAACCAATGATATTCATAATGTTGTCTTACTCGTGGTTGATTCCTCGAGCATACACCATTACATCTTTTGGTCTGACCAATAATATCACATTGTTCACATAATGGTGGAAGTCCAGTGATATGGAAATTCTGATGAGTTGCTGTTGAGCCCATCAGCAGCATCTTGTCTCCTCCATGATTCATGTTGAACATTGAGCTAGTGTTAGAAAATTTTGTAAGCATTGCCTTCGTGTTCCGTTCATGAGGTATATGTTTGGGTGAAAGAAGTGACTTTCTCCAAGTTCACGTGCATTAGGTGTAAGTTGCCGCCATGAATTTGAGAAAGGTTTGTTTTGTTTCCCCTGGAGTCATCCCAAATCAGTCATGCATATGTGCGATGTATTCTACGGTTTGGTAGATTAATTACCTCCACTCCATTCGTATTCCCTAGCACACCAAGCCACTGATTGATTTGTTCAAGGAGAAGAAGTTCCTTCGTAAGAATCATGACTTATGTTAGGACTTTGCTACCCTTGTTAATGGTTCCCCTCCGGAACTCGATAGTGTTTTATTGTAAGACTACTACGTGGTCTTGTTTGACTCTGACAACGTGTTCACACGTATGTAGCAGAACCAGCTCATGTTTTGGAGCTTACTATCGTAGTTCATTTCCCGAGAATCTTGCAACGTTATCTCGTCGATTTGTGTTGCAAACTTCCATTTTCTTCCTAGACATGATGAGTCTGGAATATCCGGTTACCAACCAGATCTGAATCTCAGGCAGATAGGATGGTTGGAACTTCTCCAAGATCTGATGTAGGTCCCAACAAGGTTGATGTTCTGTCCGACACACCTAGCCGGAAGATCTATCATTATAGTATCTTAATTGGGCATTTTATCCGCCTTCTCCATGAGGATCTTGTGTGACTTATTCTAGGAGTTGTTCCTTAGGGGTCCTTGTGCTATTAGTATTCCTCGATTATGCTATAACCATTCAAACGGTGGAATTACTCTCGATTGTTGAGTTATTTCCCAGTTACCAGAATCATTCCCAGCATTAGCATTTTGTTCTTAGCTTGCACCGCCATTGTGCCATTCTATCATGGACTACCCTTCTCGGTAATCTCTGGTCAGGATCATCTCCAACAGTGGTCCTACCATGGGTCCCATCCATTTCCGATGATAAGAAAAATCATCCATAGCGTTTCCTTCAACAAGGTAGTTCACATCGTCCATTCTAGTCCGGGTATGCCATCCCTTCGTATTCGGCCAAACGATTCTTGTGATTGCCTTAGGCTGGTATAAGGAGTTTCAATGATCTCCGAATCAAAAGTAATTCTTTTTGCCACTTAAGGGAATAATTCTACGAGTCACCTTCCCTGAGGTGCCCCGTTATGGAATCATGACAATTTTTCCTCGCTACTTTGAAACCCTCGTCAATTGTTTCTTCCGTCCTTTTTAAGGCGTGTTTTGCCTCTCAGCTCAAGAGATGCTCAACGTCTCATTCCGTGAGTTGATCTCGAATAGCTCGATCTTCGAGAAGATCAATCCTGTAGAGTTTCCTTCTGTCGTCATCGTGTTGAATGAAGATCTCGAAAACAAAGACGTCAAGATCAATGTGATGCAATGTATCGGTATCTTCGAGAAGGGCAGTTGGATTGAGAAGACTGTGATAGTTTTGTGACCCCTCTGTCTTCTTACTTCACTTCTTGAATCTCGGGACGAGATTCTTGTTTTAGTGGGGGTGAGTTGTCACATCCCTAGTTTTGGTATGACCTAGACTAGCTAGTCATGTGTGCATCATGTTTAAATTTCAATGAATTTGAAATGGGGACATGTGAAAGCCTCAGAAATCATTTCTGAAAATGACCAAGATAAAATTGCTTCAACTAGGTCCAAGAAAATGTTCATGTTTCTCTCTAAAAATATTGGCCAGAGAAAAAAATCGAAACCAATATTTTTAGGAGCTCATAAATATTTATTTTGGGCATATGGAGTTAATGCAATAACTATTTGCAATGGATTTATATTTGCTATATATAAAATATGAATCCAATAATCCTGAAAACCTGTGAGTGGCTTTGAATATATTTTATCAAGCCACATAAATATTTTCAGAAGCTACTAAAATGATTTGGTCTGCGAATCAAATGAAAACAGAAATGAAGTATTAGAAAACAGAAACAGAAATGTGGAAAAGAAGGAACTAACCTGGCCCAGCTTACCTGCACCTGTAGCAGCCCAACAACGTTGCTGGCCCAGCCCACCAAGGGCATCGTGGTCATCTTCAACCTCTGCCAGTAGGCAGAGGCGAAGTCGCACGCGCGCACGCAGAGTCCTCCACCTCCTGCTTCGCCGTGGCAGCCTCCTGGGCCTTCGAACCGCGCCACAGAGACGCCCATCACCTTCCCCCTCACTCCCCCATCTCTCTGCTGCCTCTCTAGCCCTGCTCCACGCGCAGCCCGAGCACCACCGAGAGCACGCCGCAGCCGTACGCGTAGCCACCGTCGATGAACCACCGCTGCAGCGTGTTCCAAAGCTCCGCCGCCGAGCACTACTTCACCAGGTCAAAGATCAAGACCTCGGACACCCTCAGGCGACGCCATCGGGCTCTCCTTCATCGCCTCTGCCCGCTGCTCGCTGCCGTGGGTTCGCGGGCTCCAGTGCGTCCCCGCCCTTGCCGCTGGCTCCGTCCGAAGCGTTGTGAGCTTCTGCTCCTCCCTATATGCTTGCCCCCTCCGTTCCCGTCCGCTAGCTGCCGTCCCCGCGACCCGTACCCCGGCCGCCGCGGTTGTCATCATCGCCGTCATTCCCGGTCTCCCCACGCCCAATCGCCTGCACCACTGGACGCGGCACACTCCCAGCCTTCGAACACACCTTTCCGCGCGTCGATCCGACGCCGGACGACGATTCCCGAAGCCCTCCGCCCTGGCCTTTGGTCACCGGGGGCTAACCACCGGTGGGTTTGACCCAAACCCACCGGGTTTGACCTCCCCTGGCTCACTGACATGCGGGTCCAGCCCGCCTAATTAACCGGGGATTAGCTTAAGTTAAAACGCTAACTAACCCAGTTAGTTAGGTTAGTCACTTACACGCGGGACCCACTGGTCAGTTTGACCTGGGCCGCCCGTTGACCTGATGATGTCAGCATGATGTCATGTTGGCGCAGTAAACTCTTTTCTGGAATTAGTTTAATTCTAAAATAACCAGGAAATTCCAGAAAATAGTTAAAACTTCTAAAAATCATAGAAATTCAACCGTAACTCCAAATGAAATAAATTATATATGAAAAATGATCAGAAAAATATGAGGAATCTGTTTATGGCTTTTTCATGCATGTTTGACCAACCAAAAGTTGCTGTATATGACAATTTGATTAAATGGCATTTGAAATGCCTTGCACGGAGTTTGAATTTGAACCCTTGGTTCAAACCAACTTTATTTAATCTGGCTGCTAGTTGCATTAGCTCAAACCACAACATATTGCCATGTCATGATCATGCATCATATTGTGCATTGCATTGATCGTGTTTCTTCTCTGTTTGCCGATGTTGCTCCCCCTCGGAAGACGTTGTTCTGGCGTTGTGATCGTTGACACTGATGAAGACTCAATGCTATCTTCAAAAGTGCCAGGCAAGCAAAACCCCCTTGTTCATTATGATACAATCCCACTCTCTCGCTCCTGCTCTCTTTTACTGCATTAGGACAACAACGATTCATCTGTTACTTGTTGCGGTAGTTGAACCCCTTATCCTCTGCATGACCTGTCATTGCCACAGTAAATAGATGAAACCCACTAGCATGAGTAGGAGTTGTTTGAGCCCTGATGTGCCTACTCATTCATGCTTGTTTGTCGTGCCTGCTATTGCTTAGAGTTGTGTCAGGTCTGATTCATCGGGAATGAATTGGAATGTGGTGAACATGTCCTACTATTGAGAGCTAAGTGTGTGAACACGATTTGGTAAAGGTAGCGGTGAGAGGCCATGTGGGAGTACATGGTGGGTTGTCTCATTGTAGCCGTCCTCAGGAACTGAGTTCTGTGTTTGTGATCCATGAACAGGTACTACCACGCATTGGAATGCTTAAGTGCCCCTCTCGACTTATTAATCGCCTAGATCCCTGTCCAGGAGTTGCAACTTGTTTCTGGTGTTTGTAGGATATGTGTTGGGGGCCGTGCATAGCGCTGACCCTAGGGGTGGGCTATGTTGCGGTAGAGACACGAGGCACGGTGTACCGGGACGCCCGTTTGGTGCCTCGGGAACCCTGCTCTCATCGTTTGGGGCCGTGAGCGACACCCCGGCCGGATCAACTTGCGGACGGAACCCGAATAGGCGATAAACCTGGACTAGAGACTTGTGTGGTTAGTCAGGTCGTGGCCGACTCCCTCGCCAGGCTTCCGCTTGAAGGTTGCCGAGATACAAGACGTGTACATGGTGGTAAGTGGCGAGAGCATGTGTGAAGAAGTACACCCCTGCAGGGTTAACACCATCTATTCGAATAGCCGTGTCCGTGGAAAAGGACTTCTGGGTTGCCTGTACAGTTCATAGACAAGTGAAAGTGGATACTCTAAAATGCGCAAGATAAGCGTGAGTGCTATGGATGGCGTTCTCGTAGGAAGACGGGAGCGGATCCATAGTGGTGTGTTGATATGGTGAATATGTGGACTCGTGTGCGCCACCTCAAAAGAGTTACTTGCAGTCATAGTTCAGGATAGCCACCGAGTCAAAGCTGGCTTGCTGCAGTCAAACTCCACCCCCCTTTGTTGATACCGATGCATATGTAGATAGATCTGATGTAAGTCTTGCTGGGTACATTTGTACTCACGTTTGCCTATTTTATGTTTTTGCAGAGAGACGTCAGTCTCGCTAGTAGTTCCACGTGGACTTCGACGTTTAGCTTGTTACCTCAGCTACGATCTTGTGCCCTCGACAGGGTCTTGTAGATAGTCAGGCTTCTCAGCCTTTTTCATTTGTAGTTGTCTGTACTCAGACAAGTTAAGCTTCCGCTTGTGCTTGTTGCTTTTATGACTTGAATGCTGGGTCATCAGACCCATGTTTGTAATATCTGGCTCTTCGGAGCCTAATGGATAAATACTTGAGTTGTAGAGTCATGTTGTGATGCCATGTTGTCTTTGCGCATATCGAGCATATTGTGTGTATGATTGAAATGCTTGGTATGTGTGGGATCCGACAACCTAGTTGTTTATCCTTGGTAGCCTCTCTTATGGGGAAATGTAGTCTTGTGCTTCCATCAGCCATAGTAGTCCGCTACAGCCCGGTTCACCGAAGTGCTGCTAGCCCAGCACTACTGCTCCGGAACACTTGACTGGCCGGCATGTGATTCACTTCGTTCCTGTGTCTGTCCCTTCGGGGAAATGTCACGCGGTGACATCCGGAGTCCTGCCTAGCCTGCTACAGCCCGGGTTCCCGGAGTCCTATTAGCCCAGTGCTACAGTCCGGATTCACACGCTGCTGACCGACATGCTCGATGTTGATTCATGTATGCCTGTCCCCGTAAGTTAGTGCCACTTTGGTTTCACGACTAGTCATGTCGGCCCGGGTTCTCTGACATATGGATGCTAGCAACACTATCATATACGTGAGCCAAAAGGCGCAAACAGTCCCGGGCCATGGTAAGGCGACACCCGTGGGAATACCATGCGTGAGGCAGCAAAGTGACATGAGATGTTACCGACTAGATCGATGTGACTTGGAATCAGGGTCCTGACACACGCCCTCGCCCGCGTTCGCCGGCGTGCAGTGCTCGCCATACACGTACTCGCCGCCGGACTATGCAGCCTCTTCGACGCCACCTATTCGCCGCGTCCTCTACTCGCAAGCCGCATCCTCGACGCATCTCGGCGACGCCGAATCGACGGAGGTCGACATGGAGGACATCATCGCAGCCAGCTTGGCTGCCGCCGCCGCTTCCCCCGGGTTCACTAACCAGGACGACTCGATTGACCTCGGTGACATGGACGACGAGCTCGACTACGGCGAGGAAGAGCCGGAGGAGGAGGAGGAACCGGCGCCGACGAGGAAAGGCAAGAAGAAGAGGAAGAAGAAGGCGGCCAAGCCCGGCGAGCCACGCATCAAGTGGGCGTCCAAGGAAGAGGAGTGCCTCGCCGAAGCGTGGAAGGTCGTCTGCCTCGACCCGGTCACCGGCACGAACCAGAGCATCGAGACGTATTGGGACCGCATCAAGGCCGAGTTCGACGAGCGGAAGCTCGTCGACCCCTAATTCAAAAGCGTGCACATGAAGCGTGGGGCGAAGGCGATGGCGAACCATTGGGGGCTCATCCAAACGGCATGCAACAAATGGCATGGGATCGTCGAGGAGGTCGCGGCTCGCCCGGAGAGCGGCACCAGTGTCGAGGATCAGGTATCTCATACCGTTGCCTTCCGCCGTGCGCGCACACTTTCGCCTCGTGCGCGCCGCACGCGCGCCGAGCACGCCGACTGATGTTCTTTCGGCCGGTGCAGCTGCTACGCATGTTCGCCATGTTCTGCGATGACAACAGCGATGCAGAGTTCAAGTTCCTCCATGTCTTCAGGCGGATCGACAGGTGCGGGAAATGGGCGGCCGTCCGGCGCACCCTTGCCAAAGCCAAAGAGACGTACAAGCCGGACGCGCCGACCGCGGGCACGGTTGACGGACGACCGGACGGCAACAAAGGTGCCAAGAAGGCAAAATACGCCGAGTCGGCTGCCTCGCGCGTGCAAGAGTCCATCGAACACTGCCTCGCCGACGCCAAGACCAGGGCCGCCCAGCGAGAAGAGAAAACTGAGGCGAGGTGGGTTGTTTTGATGACGAACAGCGCCATCAAACTCGACTTGCTCCGGACCAACGCCGTCGCGAAACTCAAAGCTCAAGACGCAAAGAAGAGGAACAACGACCTCGCCTTCTTGATGGGCGGCGCTGACATGCTCCAGAGCGAAGACGAGAAGCTCAAGGCGTGGTTCTTGGCGGAGCACGGCCTCATCCTAAATCAGATACCGGCGACGCTGACGCCGACGCTGAGCCCAGCGGCTGATGACGATGCCTCCGTGACGTCCAGCCCCACCGACGATGCCTCCATGATGCCAAGCCCCACCGACGATGCCTCCGCCGCGCCCGGTAGCACAGAAGCCACGTCGACCAGCCCGGAAGCCGCGCCGACTCCTTCCACCCTGCGTACGCCGACAACGACGCCGCCGGAGGTTGAGCTCGACGTTTGATGTACTCCTTCCGCGTCCTTCCTTTTCTGTACGCCGAACTACTATGTGTCCTTTTATTTGATCGCTGAACTGTGGCACTGAATCGCCGAACTATTGCGATGATCGCTTTTCTTTGAGCGGGAACGATGGAGTTCGAATATGGGACGCCTTGGGGGGCGGCACCTGGGGGCGTGGCTGGGGAGAAAATGAATCCCAGGGGCCGATCTAGCGCCGGCTCGCCCCCAGGCCGCTCTTTTTCGGCGCCCTGGGGGGCCGAACGGTTGGAGATGCTCTAAGGGTTGTATTAATTATACAGAGCCGGACATAGTTCCTTTGTGCAGGGAGTTATCCTAAAGTGTTCAGGAGAAGGAACCCGCCTTGCAATGCCGAAGACAATCTGCGTGCCGAACACATCGTCATCGAGGACTAGTTCAGGGGTTACTGAGGGAGTCCTGGATTAGGGGGTCCTCGGGTGCCCGGAATATTTGATATGGGCCAGACTAATGGGCCGTGAATACAAGCAGAAGACTTTCCCCCGTGTCCGGGTAGGACTCCTATATGCGTGGACGGCAAGGTTGGTGTCCGGATATGTTATTTCCTTCCCCCACAAACTAACTATGTACAACCCTAGGCCCCTCCGGTGTGTATATAAATTGGAGGGTTTAGTCCATAGAGGCTATCCGAATTCTCATAGGCTAGACAGCTAGGGTTTAGCCATTACGATCTCGAGGTAGATCAACTCTTGTAACCCCTATACTCATTGAATACAATCAAGCAGGACGTAGGGTTTTACCTCCATTAAGAGGGCCCGAACCTGGGTAAACATTGTGTCCCCCTTGTCCCTTGTTACCATCGATCCTCAGACGCACAGTTCGGGACCCCCTACCCAAGATCTGCCGGTTTTGACACCGAGAGTCGTGCCTGGGTATTTGATACTGGTTTTGTTGCTCATATTTGCAACTAGAAACAGGGGCTACGGATTAAACAAAGATTGTCTAAGGATGAGGTGACGATGCGCGTGGGGAATGGTTCTAAGGTCGATGTGATTGCCATCGGCACGCTACCTCTACATCTACCTTCGGGATTAGTTTGACCTGAATAATTGTTATCTGGATCTTGTTTGATGCAAGACGGTTATTTATTTAAATTAGAGAATAATGGTTGTTCTATTTATATGAGTAATATCTTTTATGGTCATGCACCCTTGAAGAGTGGTCTTTTTTTGTTGAATCTTGATCGTGGTGATACACATATTCATAATATTGATGCCAAAAGATGCAAAGTTGATAATGATAGTGCAACATATTTGTGGCACTGTCGTTTAGGTCATATTGGTATAAAGCACGTGAAGAAACTCCATGCGGATGGACTTTTGGAATCACTTGATTATGAATCATTTGATGCTTGCGAACCATGCCTCATGGGCAAGATGACTAAGACTCCGTTCTGCGGAACAATCGAGCGAGCCACTGACTTATTGGAAAAAATACATACATATGTATGCGGTCCGATGAGTGTTGAGGCACGCGGCGGGTGTCGTTATTTTCTAACCTTCATAGATTATTTGAGCAGATATGGGTATGAAACACGAGTTTGAAACACTTGAAAAGTTCAAAGAATTTCAGAGTGAAGTGGAGAATAGTCGTAACAAGAAAATAAAGTTTCTACGATCTGACTGTGGAGGCGAATATTTGAGTTACAAGTTTGGCCTTCATTTAAAACAATGTGGAATAGTTTCACAACTCACGCCACCTGGAACACCGCAGCGTAATGGTGTGTCCGAACGTCATTGATAACCCACAAGTATAGGGGATCGCAACAGTTTTCGAGGGTAGAGTATTCAACCCAAATTTATAGATTCGACACAAGGGGAGCCAAAGAATATTTGAAGGTATTAGCAGCTGGGTTGTCAATTCAACCACACCTGGAGATTAATTATCCGCAGCAACGTGATCAGTAGCAAAGTAATATGATAGTTTTGATAATAGTGACAACATCAATAGTAACGGTAACAGTAATAGCAGTATTTTGTAGCAAGTGCAACAGTAACGATAGCAGTAGTAACTTAGCAAGAACAATATAAGATAAATTCATAGGCATTGGATCGATGATTTGTTGGATGATATTCATCATGAGACAGTTATAACCTAGGGCGATACGACACTAGCTCCAGCTCATCAATATAATGTAGGCATGTATTCCGTAAATAGTCATACATGCTTATGCAAAGAACTTGCATGACATCTTTTGTCCTACCCTCCCGTGGCAGCGGGGTCCAATTGGAAACTAAGGGATATTAAGGCCTCGTTTTAATAGAGAACTAGAACAACATTAACACACGGTAAATACATGAACTCCTCAAACTACGGTCATCACCGAGAGTGGTCCCGACTATTGTCACTCCGGGGTTGCCGCATCATAACACGTAGTAGGTGACTATAACTTGCAAGATCGGATCTAGAACATGGATATAATGGTGATAACATAAACGGTTCAGATATGAAATCATGGCACCCGGGCCCAAATTAACAAGCATTAAGCATGGCAAAGTCATAGCAACATCAATCTTAGAACATAGTGGATACTAGGGATCAGGCCCTAACAAAACTAACTCGATTACATGATGACTATCATCCAACTCCTCACCGACCAGCGAGCCTACGAAGGAACTACTCACTCCCGGTGGGGAGCATCATCGAATTGGAGATGGAGAAGGGTTGGTGACGACGAAGAACGAAGATCCCCCTCTCCGGAGCCCCAAACGGACTCCAGATCAGGCCTCCCGATGAAGAACAGGAGGTGACGGCGGCTTCGTCTCGTGGATTGCGATAATTCTTTCTCCCTGGTTTTTTTTCTAGAAATATGGGATTTTATAGCGTCGGTTTCAGGGTCCGCGGGGCCACCATGTGGGGGCAACCCACCTGGGCGCGCTAGGAGAGGGGCACGCCCTGGTGGGGTGTGCCCACCCAGGTGCCCCCCTCTGGTAGATCTTGGCTCCAGAAATTCTCTTTATTGATATAAAAATTCCTCGCAAAGTTTCGTCCCATTCTAAGAACTTTTATTTCTGCACAAAAACAACACCATGGTAGTTCTGCTGAAAACAACGTCAGTCCGAGTTAGTTTCATTCAAATCATGCAAATTAGAGTCTAAAATAAGAGGAAAAGCGTTAGGAAAAGTAGATACGTTGGAGACGTATCAACTCCCCCAAGCTTAAACCTTTGCTTGTCCTCAAGCAATTCAGTTGATAAATTGAAAGTGAAAATGGAAAACTTTTACGACGCTCTTGTTTGCATAAATAAGCTTAAACAACACCCAGGTTTTCAGCCGACATTATAACTAACCATGCTGACAATAACTCTTAAAAATTATATTAACTCATGTCAATAACATAATCAGCTAGCAAGCAATAATAAGATATCTCAAACGGCAACACATTGTCAAAACAACCATGATATAATATGACAATAGTGGTATCTCGCTAGCCCTTTCTGAGACCGCAAAACATAAATGCAGAGCACCTCCAAAGTTCAAGCAACGACTACACATTGTAATTCATGGTAGAAAAGATCTAGTCATGATGCACCCAACATTAGCTACACACAATGCATAAGCATGACAGCAGTGCTCTCAGGTTCTGGCACTTATTTTAGAAGGTGATGACACAACATAAAAGTAAATAGATAGTCCCTTCACAGAGGGAAGCAGTGATTTGCAGAGGTGCCAGAGCTCGAGTTTTAAAACAGAGGTAAATGATATTTTGAGACATGCACCCTTCTCATTTACTTCACGACTATCAGTTATCAATATCTTCCATGCTAAGCACGCTGATGGCGGTTCCGAAGCGATAAAAGTAAAGGTTTTGACTCCATTAGGAGTTTTTGTTTGATTATTTGTAAGATTTTTCTGTTTGCAGTTTGGGACTGGGCATCCCTATTACCGCTCTTTTCTCGTGCGATGGTGAGTGAATAAACACTCGACCTGAGAATACCCCGCTTAGCATGGAAGATACCGACCACCTCCTGTTGTTCCATGAACGATCCAGGCACACAAAAAGGATATTTATTAGAAGTTTTTAGAGGTGGCACATGCAAATTTACTTAGGACGGCAGGGTAATACCGCATATAGGTAGGTATGGTCGACTCATCTGGAATAACTTTTGGGTTCAAGGTTTTTGTTGCACAAGCAGAATTCCCACTTAGTACATGCAAAGGCTAGCAAATATGTTGAGAAGCGGCCAGCTAGAGAGCAACAACGGTCATGAACATGCATTATGCATAAGTAACATTGGACACTAGCATGAGTAGGATATGAACACCATGGACATAAATATCATAGAGGCTATGTTGGTTTTGATTCAACTACATGCATGAACATGTGCCAAGTCAAGCCACTCGAACATTCAGAGGAGGATACCATATCATCATACTACATCACAATCATTTTAACACAATGTTGATATCCAAGATAAATCATTATCCACTCCTAGCTACTTATGCATGGCATGAGAAACTATAATCTCTAATTGTCATTGCAAACATGTTTAATCATAATGGGCCGAATCATGGATACTAGGCTAAACATATTTACACAAACAGAATAAGTCGAGTTCATACCCGTTTCTCTCTGCCACGACCAGTTCATCAAATATCGTCATTATTGCCTTTCACTTGCACGACCGAATGATATGAAAATAATAATAGTGCAAGTGTGCCGTGGACTAAGTTGGAGTCTGCAAACATTTTATTCAACAGGAGAAGACAAGGTAAAATGGGCTCATTGTTAGATCAACAATTATTCGTATGAGAGCTACTCAACATTTTCATCGTGGTCTTCTCCTCAGTACGACTCAAATAAAAAAAGAAAAGAAATTTAGAGAAACACACTGAAATATTTTTGGAGTTTTTGGTTTTCTCGAACAAGAAAATAAAAGGGAAAAGCAAAAACGAGAAAAACTATTTACACGGGAAAGCTCCCAACAAGCAAAAGAAGAAGAAGGAAATCTTTTTGGGTTTTCTTTTTAGTATTACAACTAAGCATGCATAGAAAGTAAACTAACTACAACTAATCTTTTTTGGTTTTTCTAAGATTTTTCAAACACATAAGAAGAAAGCGAGAAAATAAAATTAAGCATGGATAATACGATGAAAAAGTGTGAACACCGACAAATGGAATAAGTGGACATGAATATAAAGTCGGTGGAAACACGTACTGCCCCAAGCTTAGGCTTTTGGCCTAACTTGGCAGTCGATCAAAAACCTGGATAGTAGTTGGGGTGCTGAGGAGCGGGCATCCACTGATCCCACTGCTGAGGCTCCTCCTCTACTGCAGCCTGGTCGTTTTTAGGCGATGATATCCGCAGGCACAATCCTATATCCGCCCCTGGCAACAGGATCAAACAAAGAAGGAGCAGGCAATGGAATAATATCACGAGTGTCAATGCTAAAAACCAGGTTATAAGGAATAGGAATGTCAGGGTAATTTTGTGCAATAAAATGGTGGTTTTCCATGGCTGCATGATCTAGGTAAACCTTGGTCAGAGGGTAATCATGAAGGCGTATCTCAACATTAAAGTGAGCCACCAAACGAGTAGCAAAAATCCCACCATGTATTTTACCCTTTTACTTATTAATGTGGAGGCGACGTGCTACAATAGCTCCCAAGCTATAAGTGTTGTCGCCCTCTAGTGCACGACGTAAAACAGCAAGGTCTGGTGAACTGAGTGCACCCACCTTCTCTCTAGCAAGCAAGCATTTTGTAATGAAAAGAGCAAAGTAATGAACAGCAGGAAAATGCAAGCCAGCGGCAGTGATAGCCGACACACCTCTCTCATCTCCCACTGTCAAGGTACGATAAAAGGCCTCAAACTCTACCAGACTAGGCTCAACTAAGCTCCCGTCAGAAGGGATCATGCATGTGTCACAAAATTCAGTAAGTGGTATCTGATGGGTTTCGGCATATAAATTAAACTGCACTTCAGGAGGATTATTCCTAGGAAAGAACTTAAAACTTTGAACAAAGATGTTTGTGAGGAGATGATACTGTTCACATTCAGCTGCGATGAAGTTGGTGAGGCCAGCGTTAGCAGCATATTGTGTGAACTCTTGGAGGATTCCAGCCTCTTCCATGAACGAGGTATGCGGCCATTCGCACGGTCGTACTTCCGCCAACCTCCGGGGATGGAGATCACTGTCAGACGACTCCCCAATAACTCTCTTGGAGTTCCTCTTAGAAACAAACTTCCTAAAGATATTCATCCTTTTCCTATGAACAAAAATTCTAAAAAATTTAGTCCACAAATTTTTCCAACAAAACTTCACAAAAATGATAGCAACTACTCATAGGGATACATAGAGTCCATAGCAAGCATTCAAACTACTTAGAACTCTAAGAATTCAACATGCAAGCTCATCTACAGTAGCACCAAGAGTAGCTAATTATTCAAAATATAAACCACTAAAAAAACTAATTGGACAAACGGTGGAGTCACATACCAAACAACAATCCCCTGAAACAGTTTCGAAAATGGAACTTCGAGCAAAGAGATCAAAATTCGCGGGTTTGAGAGCAAGAACACGAGAGAGAGAGGAATGGTGAACTTTTTTCTGGAGGTAGGTGATGATGTGGTGTGAAGGGATAAGTGAGGGGGCCCACGTGGGGACCACAACCCACCAGGGTGCGCCTGGCGGTCCTGGCGCGCCCAGGTGGGCCACCTGGTGCACCTCCCTCTGATATTATTTGCACCAGAAATTCTTAAATATTCAGAAAAAATCATATTAACTTTTTAGAGCATTCTAAGAACTTATATTTTTGGGTCATTTTTTATTGCACTGGAAATACAGAAAATAGACAAAACATGGCATTTTATTTTGTTTAACTAATAAAAACAGAAAACAAAAGGTAGGGACAGAAGGTAGTGCTTAATAAATTCATCAACTTCATACCTCTAAAAATGATCCATTAATAAGGTTGATCAAGACTTATTAACAACCACTTTCGATTAGCATGAAACTGAAGAACTTTCGTAAATCACTAAGTTACCTCAATGGGGATATGAATGTCCCCAACAATAAGTATTTCATATTTCTTTTTAACAATAGGTAGAGGTAGTTGAAAACTTCCAATAGTGATTGTTGGAGATTTTTCAATAACATTAATACCATTCACTTGGAATTGTTTCTTCGGGAAGTGCACCGTATGCTCATTACCATTGATATGGAAAGTGACCTTGCTTTTATTGCAATCAATAACAGCCCCTGCAGTATTCAAGAAGGGTCTACCAAGGATAAACGACATGTTGTCGTCCTCGGGCATCTCAAGTATAACAAAGTCAGTCAAAATAGTAACATTAGCAACAACAACGTGCACATCCTCACAAATACCGATAGGTATGACAGTTGATTTGTCAGCCATTTGCAAAGATATTTCAATAGGTGTGAGCTTATTCAAATCAAGTCTTTTATATAAAGAGAAAGGCATAACACTAACACCAGCTCCTAAATCACATAAAGCAGTTTTCACATAATTCTTTTTGATGGAGCAAGGTATAGTTGGTATTCCCGGATCTCCAAGTTTTTTAGGTACTCCATTAGCAAGTATGTTGGATATTTACGCTTCCAGTATTTTTCTCTTATTAGTGATGATGTCTTTCATATACTTTGCATAAGGAGGCATTTTCAAGATATCAGTCAAGTGAGTATGCAAAAAGACTGGCCTCAGCATTTCAGCAAAGCGTTCCAATTCTTCATCATCTTTCTTTTCAGTTGACTTGGGTGGAAAAGGCATAGGTTTTTGAACCCACGGTTCTCTTTCTTTACTGTGTTTTCTAGCAATAAAGTCTCTTTTATCATACCTTTTATTCTTAGGTTGTGGGTTATCAAGATCAACTCATGGTTCTATCTCAACATCATTGTCTGGTTCTTTATTATTTGTTTGAGTATATTCATGAACCTCATCATTATCTTTTTCATTATCAGAAGGTGAGTGTTCATGACCAGATTGAGTTTCAGCGCCAGAGATAGAAATTTCATTATCCTTATCAGGAGGTTTTTCTACTTCAAGTTCACTAGAGGCATGCAAAGTCCTATCATTTTTCTTCTTATGTTTCTTTCTAGAAGGACTAGGTGCACTAGTGTTATTTCTTTGTGAGTCTTGTTCAATTCTCTTTGGGTGTCCCTCGGGATAAAGTGGTTCATGAGTCATTTTACCTCCTCTAGTTGCTACTCTAACAACAAAGTCATGTATGTTGCTATTCATTTCATCAAGCAATTCTCTTTGTGATTTAGCAAATGTTCTAACTGAGTTTGAACCATAGAAGCATGCTTTCCAACACCTCTAACATCATTTGAGATTCTAAATAACAAGTCACTCAAGCGAGCAATCATATCAGAATTATATTTCAATTGTTTCATAACATTTGCATTGAAGTGATCTTGTTTTCTAATGTAGTTTTCAAACTCATAAAGGCATTGGCTAGGGCATATTGTGAGGATTGTCATTATCATTGAACTTCATTAGAGAATTTACCTCTACCACCTTAGGCAGTGGTGGTGTATTAAGACCACGTATTTCTTCAATAGGAGGTAAATTTTTTACATCCTCGGCTTTAATACCTTTTTCCTTCATAGATTTCTTTGCCTCTTGCATATCTTCAGGACTGAGATATAATATACCCCTCTTCTTTGGAGTGGGTTTAGGCGATGGTTCAAGAAGAGTCCAATCATCATAATTTTTCAATATGTTATTCAATAATTCTTCAGCTTGCCCAACAGTTTGTTCCCTGAAAACACAACCAGCACAACTATCTAGGAAATCCCTAGAAGCATCGTTTAGTCCATTATAGAAGATATCAAGTATTTCATTTTTCTTAATAGGATGATCAGGCAAAGCATTAAGTAATTGGCAAAGCCTCCCCCAAGTTTGTGGGAGACTCTCTTCTTTAATTTGCACAAAGTTAAATATTTCCTATAAAGCAGCTTGTTTCTTATGAGCAGTGAAACATTTTTCAGAGAAGTTATAAATCATATCCTGGGGACTACGCACACAACCAGGAGCAAGAGTATTGTACCAAGCTTTAGCATCACCCTTTAATGAGAACGGAAATAATTTGAGAATAAAGTAATAGCGAGTCTTCTCATCATGAGTAAAACGGGTGGCTATGTCATTCAACTTAGTAAGATGTACCACAACAGTTTCAGTTTCATAACCATGGAAAGGATCAGATTCAACCAAAGTAATTAACTCTGGGTCGACAGAGAATTCATAATCCTTATCATCAATAAAGATAGGTGAAGTAGCAAACTTAGGATCATATTGCATTCTAGCATTCAGAGATTTTTCTTTATACTTGCATAGTAATTTCTCTAGATCATCTCTATGCTTACAACCAAGAATGTCTCTAGTTGTCTCTTCATTAATAACATAACCTTCTGGTACCTTAGGCAATTCATATCTAGGAACGCTAGTTCTAGTAGGTGTTTCAGGAGTTTTAGTTTCAAGCTCATCATCAGATTCAACAACATCATGTTGTATTACTCTAGCAATTTGTTCATCACGAAAATAACCAAGTGGCACAACATTATCATCAAGCAAGGTACTAGCATCATCATAAGTATCATTCATAGCATAAGTAGCATCATCAATAACTTGCGACATATCAGGATTAAAAACATGTGGTGGTGTTGCAAGTTTACTTACAACAGAAGGTGAATCTAAAGCAGAACTGGATGGCAGTTCCTTACCTCCCCTCGTCTTAGAGGGATAAATCTTAGTCTTAGCACCCTTCAGATTCTTCATAGTGATAAATTGATAATAATCCCAAGTGAGTCAACAAATATAGCTATGCTCCCCGGCAACGGCACCAGAAAAAGGTCTTGATAACCCACAAGTATAGGGGATCGCAACCGTTTTTGAGGGTAGAGTATTCAACCCAAATTTATAGATTCGACACGTGGGGAGCCAAAGAATATTTAAAGGTATTAGAAGCTGAGTTGTCAATTCAACCACACCTAGAGATTAATTATGTGCAGAAACGTGATCAGTAGCAAAGTAATATGATAGTTTTGGTAATAGTGACAGTAGCAATAGTAACAGTAATAGTGATAGCAGTATTTTGTAGCAAGTGCAACAGTAACAATAGCAGTAGTAACTTAGCAAGAAGAATATAAGATAAATTCGTAGGCATTGGATCGATGATTTGTTGGATGATATTCATCATGAGATAGTTATAACCTAGGGCAATACGGCACTAGCTCCAGTTCATCAATATAATGTAGGCATGTATTCCGTAAATAGTCATACGTGCTTATGGAAAGAACTTGCATGAAATCTTTTATCCTACCCTCCCATGGCAGCGGGGTCCAATTGGAAACTAAGGGATATTAAGGCCTCCTTTTAATAGAGAACCGGAACAAAGCATTAACACATGATGAATACATGAACTCCTCAAACTACGGTCATCACCGGGAGTGGTCCCGACTATTGTCACTTCGGGTTGCCGGATCATAACACGTAGTAGGTGACTATATATAACTTGCTAGATTGGATCTAGAACATGGATATAATGATGATAACATAAACAGTTCAGATTTGAAATCATGGCACCCGGGCCCAAAGTGACCAGCATTAAGCATGGCAAAGTTATAGCAACATCAATCTTAGAACATAGTGGATACTAGGGATCAGGCCCTAACAAAACTAACTCGATTACATGATGAATCTCATCCAACTCCTCACCGACCAGCGAGCCTACGAAGGAATTACTCACTCCCGGCGGGGAGCATCATGGAATTAGCGATGGAGAAGGGTTGGTGATGACGAAGAACGAAGATCCCCCTCTCCGGAGCCCCAAACGGACTCCAGATCTGGCCTCCCGATGAAGAACAGGAGGTGACGGTGGCTCCGTCTCGTGGATCATGATAATTCTTTCTTCCTGGTTTTTTCTGGAAATATGGGAATTTATAGCGTCGGTTTCAGGGTCCGCAGGGCCACCAGGTGGGGACAACCCATTTGGGCGCGCCAGGAGGGGGCGCCCTGGTGTGTTGTGCCCACCCAGGTGGCCCCCTCTGGTGGATCTTGGCTCCAGAAATTCTTTTATTTTCATATCCTCTGGGCTTCGGTTTTCTTGTAACTACGGCGCTTTGCCGATCTTGATCGGACTCTACTCTCCGGCAAACCTCGGGTATGTATCGCAATTAAGACAGTGATGGCATTTGCCCTTGTGTCTCCATTATCCAGCTGAACTCCGATTTGCTTTTCTTTTCTTAGGCACAGAAGCTAGCAACTCCCACGAAGGTGCAGATTGATTCCTGCCTCAGATGTTGGTGAGTATGTGATTGCTTCTCTTAGGAGTAGATGGTTAATGTATCTTAATCTGACTTCCCATCTCTCCCTTTTGTTTTTTAGGTGAGATGATTACAATCTAGTAGAACAGATTGCATGTTTTCTTTCCGGCCAGGTAACACTCCGAGGCCTGTCTCCTTCCTGTTCTATTTTGTTTGAAGTAGGATATGTACAGTAGACATGCACGACAACGCACATCAGCATGGCATGCGATTTCATTTGAATATGCTTATATGGTATCTTGCTTGAACGTATGTGTGATCAAGCAATATATTGGTCTCGTGGTTGGCGTGCCAGCAAGTTTGTATGAACTTGGTCCGTCGTACAGCCTCGAGACCATTAAGCATAGCATATATGTCGAAAATATGATTTCCTTCCGGTCGGTGTTCCGGCAAGTCCCTATATGGGCTTGGTCAGCCGTACGATCGTCGAGAACAACAAGCCTAGCATGTGTGTTGAAAATATGATTTCTCTTTGGTTGGCGTTCCGGCAAGTCCCTATGTGGGCTTGGTCTGTCATACAACCGCGGAGATGATTACAAATGCCATGTATATATATTATGCCAGCAATATGTTTTTTCTCACGGTCGGCGTCCCGACAAGTCCTTTGTGGGTTTGGTCCGTCGTACGGCCATGGAAGATTATAACCACCACATATATATGATGTCAAAAATATGTTTTTTTGTTGGCGTCTCGGTAAGTCCATATGTGGGCTTAGTCCGTCAGACGACCGTGGAGACGATTATAAGCGTCACATATATATTATGTCGAATTTTTTTTATGGTTGGCGTCCCGGCAAGTCCCTATGTGGGCTTGGTCCGTCGTACGACCGTGGAGACGATTATAAGCGTCACATATATATTATTTCAAAAAATGTTCTATTTCTTGCAACAAGCACATCATAACATATACATCATATGCTTGGGTCTTGATTATACCATTAGCGAGTGTGGCACAAGTCGTCCACCTTCCAGCTCGGGTGTGACTGAAGCTATGCCCCATACCCCTAGTGCTCTTGATTTCTTGTCAACTTTACCTGGTAGTTTATTTACTTATAAATATTTATTTAATTGGCCGTGTCTATGAACCATCATTATCATCAAATTCTCATGACTCTTCCTTTTTTTAGGTTGCGACCAAGAAATTTGCCACTCACAAGACCCTGAGGTGATGGTTGTATCAGGGAAAGGCGCACAGATGGACTGCAGTTTCGTCAAGGACACGTTTGTGGATGCTACAGATTTCGTAGTGAAATGAGCCCTCGAAGGACTAAACGACTCTACCCTTGGTGATCCCGAGTGACGCATCATGCTTCAGAGTGTTTCTCAAACGCTGCCCACGCAAGTGCGTGAGGTAGCTAAGGTGCAGGCCATGTTGGTCGGGCTTATTGACCTTTCCAAGAAGTTGGATGGTGGCCAGACCGAATTCACGAAGGAATCCGAGCAATATGAACATGTTGTTGCTGAAGTAGAACTTAAGATTAAGTCTGGCCATGCGGTTTCCAAGGCCATAATTGAGGACTTATTTGCTGTAGAAAAGAAGTGCACTAAAATGGAGGCACGGGAAGTAGAGCTGAAGGCCCAGCTTGAAGAGGTTACTGCTACTTTGCACAAGCTTAAATTGGAAATGGAACAGCGTCGGCAAGCACATGATTCCCATCAATCTGAACAGAAGAAGTTGGTGAAGAGTCTACAGGATACCAATGCTGGCAAACGTACAAGGCTTGCTGAATTTAAACAAAAGACAACAGATTTAAAGACTGAAGTGAGTCAGCTGTTGAACAACCTGCAGAACTAGCGAGCTCCTTGAGAGGGTGTAGACTTCGTTTAGTTTTTTTTGGTCATTTCAACCCATCATTCCACTTCGAACCATTTAATTTTTAGTCTTCAGTTTCAATTCAGATGTATCAGTGCTTTATTTATTCATGTGGGGACTTCAGATTTATATATGATATACTGGTACGCTGACTAGCACATATTAGACGTTGAAGCATCTTATTTATTTACACTATCGTTGTGTATGGCCTGAAGCCTTATTAAGATTCCAATGTATGTACGTACCATTTTTCGTACGACAGTTTTGAGCTTATGGAGCCTGTTTGATGTTTATATATTTTTTTATAAAAAAATTACATCTTAGTTTATACTTGTAAGTTGTTGAAGTTTTTTTTTCTTGCATTCAAGGGAAAACTTGAGAACCATCTCACAACATTCTCCACTAGGTTTATCGGCCAGTGAAACAATAGGCTCTGGAGCATCAGCCTGAACTTTATTTTGAGCCTCTAATGTCCCTCCATGTAGAAATGGTGAGGAGGGAAATATAATCATGATTTTCCCTCATTCATAGGTTGCTCATAGTGGAGTTTATCCATTCGCTTCCCTTTCCTCCTTTTGTCTATCCACATGTTTCCCCCAAACTTGAGTGTAGAGCAAAATTCTATTACTTGGTCATGTTCAGGTTGTGATGCAGTCATAGTACCCAAATGCTGATTTGTTGAAGTCCCACATGGACCAATTGGCACATCAAGCCAAATGTCTCCAATGCGGAGTGTCACCGACCGCGGTACCTGACCCTCCATACCTTCAAACTAAAGAAAACCATATATTAGTTTTCTTCATCTTTTTTTGTGTATGCGTACATAATATTTTATGTTTTATGTACTATGGAAATTCATGTGTTGCAATCTATGTTGGAATTCAAAGATGAGGGGAGAAATATGTCCCACCGGGTGTGCCAGAATCTGATGACGGGAAAATGGTGGGTGTGAGAATACGCGTCCATGTCATTGATACAGAGTGAATAATTTAAATGCGTAAATGCATACAATAAAAATAGGATCAAACATTGCAGGTACTTTATTTCCAGAACTTTTACATTTACATAAAGGATTTGTTAATTACATCTCCATAGAGAAAACCCCTGATTAAGAATTCCAACAAATCTATTACATAGCATCACAACACATGAGTACTACAAGATGTAGAAATAAAAGAAGACTACAAAATGTAGAAATAAAAGTCATCCTCGCTGTCTTCGACGTCGGCGTACTCGGAGAGCCTTGATCTTCGTCTATTCTAACATATGAGTTGCATAACATTCATGATTTGACAATGTTCATTCGTATAGCACGTTCATGCCTAGCTCATTAACCATCACAAATATGCAGTGGTTGTCTTTTTTTTCATCATATGAAAATCTATTTAATGGTTAACTAGCCGGGCTAACGGGCATATGTGCAATATAGGGCATAACTCTTTTCATGAGTTAATTTTGACACGCATGTGATTTCTGTGTGCATGCCTGAAATGGTGGAATATTTGGTTTACTTTATAGCAACGTATATAGCGTTGCATCGAGCCATTATATGCGGGGCCATATGAAATTTAGTGATGACATATTCGGTCACACTATGTTATGTTTAGTGCAAGCAACAAAGGCGATGACCCTAGTTACTTTTAGATTTTGGAGATGCATCCACCTATATGGAAGGAATGCATGATTTAATTTTAATCTATATAAGAGATTATCTTATGTCATGAAGTCATATTAATATAGTTTCCTATAGTCTGAAACATATCATATGAGGACATGTAACTAAATGAAACTAGTCAAATATTCATGTGATTCGTATGGGGAGATTTTATAAGGTTTCACCTCACTAGTATTACTACTACCGTCATGTAGAAGCATTCACTACAAAAAAAAGGCACATCCGTGACATTTTGGGCCTAATGATTTTTTTTTCTGTCATACTTATGACACTTCTATGACGATAATTGTGACAAAACCCGGTATCATCATAGATGTGGTGGGGTCCTACTTCTATGACAAAAAATCATGACAGAAAATGGGCTTTTCGTCCTGGGCGGGCCTGAGACGCAGCTGCATGACATTCTTTGGGCCGTCCATGATGAAAAAAAACGTGGTAGAAGCGAGGGCGAGGAAAATATCAGGGTGTTCCCGGTTACGGTGGGTGGTCGGGGCCGAGCGATGCGCGTTTCTCTCGTACACGCATGCGCGTGGGTGCAAGGCGTTGGGCTCTAACTGAACCCGAGCGAGGCGTTGGGCTCTAACTGAACCCGAGCGATTGCACTGCAGGCTACGCGTTACTGAACCCGAGCGATCGATCGATGGCTGTTAACTGAACCCGATCGAGCGATTCCTTCGGTACTGCTGCTAACTGAAGCCGATCGATGCTGCCTCTGGATGAACAGTGAGCATTGCTGGGGGGGCGTTTGGATGAACAGCTCCCGGTGGGGGTGGATGAACAGGACCCCGTGGTGTTGCCTCTAGATGAACAGGACCCTGATCTATCGAGCCGGTTGGGGCTGGATGAACCGGACCCCGTGGAGGGCAGGATGAACAGGACCACCCCGTGGAGGGCTGGATGAACATTAGCCCGTGGAGGGGTGGTTGAACAGGGGCCCGTGGAGAGGGCTGGTTGAACAGTAGCCGGTGGAGTAGCGCGCGGTGGAGGCTGGATAAACAGGAGCCCGTGGATGAACAGTCGCAGGTGGAGGCTGGAGGAGGTCGACGGTGGATGAACAGTAGCCCGTGGAGGCTGGAGGGGGTCGACGGTGGAGATGAACAGTATCCCATGGAGTCCCGTTTTGCGGTACGCCACACCCCTCCCGATGAACAGGACCCCCGTTTCGACCGTAGCGCTCCAACACAAGTCCGTTTCCTCCGTTTTGCGGTACGCCACACCCCTCCCGATCAACAGGACCCCCGTTTCAACCGTAGGAGGTCCGTTTCCTCCGTTTTGCGGTATGCCAGACCCCTCCCGATGAACAGGATCCCGTTTCGAATGTGGCCAGTCGAACCCAAGGCCGCTTCCTCCATTCCACGCTACGCCAGGCCTGGTTTCCATCGGCAGTTCTGTCCAAGCCCTCCCGATGAACACGACGACGCATTCCGTTCCGACCCAGCCGGTTGGCTCCCCATGAACACGACGATGACGCTGTTTTCTCCGTTCCGACCCAGCCATGTACACGAGCCCTGGCCGTACGTACGCGCGAGTAGGCGTTCGAGACCCCGCCCGTATGTACGTACGTGGCCGTATTTACTTTCTTGCACCCTGGCCGTTGTACGTACGTGTACATGCTACGTGCGCGCCTCTGCTACGACACGTGTGCGCCTCTACATCGACCAGTATGTACGTACACGTTCGTGACCAGAATGACAACGCTACGTACGCTTCGACCAGGTGGGTCTCGACTGTCAGACACTTCCTTGCGTGCGAAGATGTAGCTGGTGGGTCCCAGCAGTCAGGGGGCGAATCGTTTTTTTGCCCGGACGCACTTCCTTGCATGCGAAGATGTAGCTAGTGGGTCCCAGCAGTCAGGGGGGAACTTTTTTCACGAAATACGGTGGCCCGTCCGGTGGGTCCCCGCTGTCAGGTGGAGGAATAATTATTTTGCGCGTAATAACGAGGCACTTCCTTGCTGCGGCCGTGCACCCAGCTGTCAGCCTCTCCACGTACAGTCCACGTCCGATGGAAGCCGTTCCTTGACCATGTTGACCACGCTACACCGAGAGCACCAGGGCGGTGGACGACGGCGAGGCCTAGGAAGGGGACGACGCGGAGCCGGGGAAGACGCGGCAGTGGAAGCCCGCGCGGAGAGGAGTACGATGGTTCACTGGTTCGCTGCGGTGTGAGGCTGCCGTCGCCGCAGGGCCTGGCCAGCGGTGGGAACAGTAGGGGGCGGTGAGGCCTCCGCGGCAGCACAGCCGGCCACGGGAGGCAGGAGCATGCGGCACGACCGGCGCTGCTTTGGGCGGCTGGAGCAAGAAGACCAGAGGTGGAAGAAGCAATACGGCCGTTGGATGGACATCGTGCGGTCACTGGAGCTAGAATCGTTCATATTGACTAAGTTGACAAAGCACTCCGTCCCCGTCAACTTAGTAGGCCCACAAGTCAGCCACCCACCAAGGTGGGTCCCAACTAGCAGGGGGAGTATTCATTTTTTTGTGCGTAATAAGGAGGCACTTCCGGTGGATCCGAGCTGACAGCGGGGGGAACTTTTTTTCACGAAATACGGTGGCCCGTCCGGTGGGTCCCAGCAGTCAGGGGGGAAATGTTTTTTTGCCAAATACGGTGGCCCGTCCGGTGGGTCCCTGCTGTCAGGTGGAGGAATAATTATTTTCCGCATAATAAGGAGGCACTTCCTTGCGGCTGCCGTGGACCCAGCTGTCCGCCTCTCCACGTACAGTACTCTTCCGATGGAAGTCGTTCCTTGACCATGTTGACCACGCCGCGCCGAGAGCACCAGGGCGGTGGACGATGGCGAGGCCTAGGAAGGGGACAACGCGGAGCCGGGGAAGACGCGGCAGTGGATGCCCACGCGTAGAGGAGTATGAGGGTTCACTGGTTCACTGCGGTGTGAGGCTGCCAGCGCCGCAGAATAACATGGGGTGTGGGTGAGTAGAGGGATGGCCTGGCCAGCGGTGGGAGTAGTAGGGGGCGGTGAGGCCTCCGCCGCATCGCAGCCGGCCACGGGAGGCAGGAGCACGAGGCACGACCGGCGCTGGTTTGGGCGGCTGGAGCAAGAAGACCAGAGGTTGAAGAAGCACTACGGCCGTTGGATGGACATCGTACAGTCACTGGAGCTAGAATCATGCATATTGACTAAGTTGACAAAGCCCTCCGTCCCTGTCAACTTAGTAGGCCCACAAGTTAGCTTGGCACTATAATGGGTCCCAGCTAGCAGGAGGTATTCATTTTTTGTGCGTAATAAGGAGGCACTTCCTTGCATGCGAAGATATAGCTGGTGGGTCCAAGCTGTCAGCGGTGGTAACGTTTTTTCACGAAATACAGTGGCCCTTTCGGTGGGTCCCAGATGTCAGGTGGAGGAATCATTATTTTGCGCATAATAAGGAGGCATTTCCTTGCGTGCGGCCATGGACCCAGCTGTCAGCCTCTCCACGTACATTCCACTTCAGATGCATGTCGGTTGTTGACCATGTTGACCAGGCCGCGCCGAGAGCACCAGGGCGGTGGACGACGGTGAGGCCTAGGAAGGGAACGACACGGAGGCAGGGAAGACTCGGCAGTTTTTACCCACGCGAAGGGGAGTATAACTGTACGAGGGTTTACTGGTTCGTCTGTCGTTGCCGGAGAATAACAGCATGTGTAGGTGAGTAGAGGGATGGCTAGGCCAGTGATGGGAGTACGGTGGGGCGGTGAGGCCTGCGCGGCAGCACAGCCGGCCGCGGGGAGGAGAGAGCAGGCAGTCCCGCCGGCGCTGGTTTGAGCGGCTGGAGCAGGAAGAACAGAGATTGAAGAAGCACGACGGCCGTTGGATGGACATCCAACAGTCACTTCTTGTGCGTCAACCTTTTTTTAGGAAAGCCTCAAATCTGTGGAAACCATCATACAGCCCATCTGCCATTATTTCTAATAATTTACAGCCCATTTGCTAATTCTTAAGGTTTTTTTTGGAGCCCACATTCTTTTTGTTAGCATTACAGCCCATATTGTGGCCACGGTTAATAAATTATACAAAATTTTGCATATTTCGGTGCGGTCCGAACTGTTTTTAACCCCGAAATTTCGAGTCACATTCAAACTGATTTTAAAAATAAATGTATATCAATATAAAATCCAACAAATTATCCACGCATAAAAATCAATGCAATTTAAAATCTCGAAATGAAAAAAAGAAATTTGAAATTAATTGCCGATTTGATGTGTTTTAAAAATGTACAGCCCATTTCTCATTACTGATAGGCCATTTTCTTGGCCAGCCAAATCAAGCTCCCCTCGTCCTGAAAGATTTGCAGCCCAACAGGCCTGACAAAGCGACTTACTTGGCAAATCACAAAAAAACTGGGTTGTGGCCGTCGACCCAGCTGCGGACGTGGACCCAGCTATCAGCCTCTCCACGTACAGTATTCTTCTGATGGAAGTCGGTCATTGACCACATTGACCACGCCGCGCGAAGAGTACCAAGGCGGTGGATGACGACGAGGCCTAGGAAGGGGACGACGCGGAGCCGGGGAAGACGCGGCAGTGGATGCCCACGCGGAGATGATAACCCACAAGTATAGGGGATCAATTGTAGCCTCTTTCGATAAGTAAGAGTGTAGAACCCAACGAGGAGCTAAAGGTAGAACAAATATTCCCTCAAGTTCTATCGACCACCGATACAACTCTACGCACGCTTGAAGTTTGCTTTACCTAGAACGAGTATGAAACTAGAGGTACTTTGTAGGTGTTGTTGGATAGGTTTGCAAGAAAATAAAGAGCGGGTAAATAAAAAGTAGGGGCTCTTTAGGTAAAGAGCAATAAAGTAAATATAGCGAGTGTGGAAAAGTGGTGGTAGGAGTTGCGAAATTGTCCCTAAGCAATTGACTACTTTACTAGACCGATAGCAAGTATTATGTGGGAGAGGCCACTGCTAGCATGTCATCCCTTACTTGGAATTCTATGCACTTATGATTGGAACTATTAGCAAGCATCCGCAACTACTAACGTTCATTAAGGTAAAACCCAACCATAGCATTAAGATATATTGGTCCCCCTTCAATCCCGTATGCATCAATTTCTATGCTAGGCTGAAGCTTCTGTCACCCTTGCCCTCCAATACATAGTCCTATCAACATACAACTAACCCTATGGTGTGATCCACGCGCGCGCTCATAAGATGGGCACCAAAGGACAGCAACATAACCACAAGCAAATTAAATCAATCATAGCAATTCATCAACCACCGATAGGACAACGAAAATCTACTCAGACACCATAGGATGGCAACACATCATTCGATAATAATGTGAAGCATAAAGCACCATGTTCAAGTAGAGGGTACAGCAGGTTGCGGGAGAGTGGACCGCTGTAGATAGAGGGGGGAAGATGATGGAGATGTTGGTGAAGATCGCGGTGATGATGATGGCCCCCGGCGGCGTTCCAGCGCCACCGGAAGCGAGGGGGGAGAGCCCCCCTCCTTCTTCTTCTTCCTTGACCTTCTCCCTAGATGGGAGAAGGGTTTCCCCTCTGGTCCATGGTCTCCATGGCGTGGGAGGGGCGAGAGCCCCTCCGAGATTGGATCTGTCTCTCTGTCTCTCTCTCTGTTTCTGCGTTCTCCCCTGCTGCCCTTTCACCGTTTCGTATATATATAGAGATCCGTAACTCCGATTGGATTGAAACCTTCGCCCAGATCTTTTTCCAAAAGTTAGCTTTCTTGCGGCCAAAGTAGAGCATCAACTGCCTTACGGGTGGCCCATGAGGGTCAGGGGCGCGCCTGCCTGGAGTGGGCGTGGGCCCCACCCTCGTGGCCACCTCAGGCCCCGTCTCGCGTTGATTTTACTTCCCAAAAATCACAAATATTCCGAAATAATTCTCCGTCCGTTTTTATCCCGTTTGGACTCCGTTTGATATGGGGTTTCTGCGAAACATAAAACATGCAACAAACAGGAACTGGCACTGGGCACTGGATCAATATGTTAGTCCCAAAAATAGTATAAAAAGTTGCCAAAAGTATATGAAAGTTGTATAATATTGGCATGGAACAATTAAAAATTATAGATACGACGGAGACGTATCAGCATCCCCAAGCTTAATTCCTGCTCGTCCTCGAGTAGGTAAATGATAAAAAAAGATAATTTTTGATGTGGAATGCTACCTAGCATAATCTTGATCATGTATCTAATCATGGCATGAATATTAAGACACGAGTGATTCAAAGCAATAGTCTATCATTTGACATAAAAACAATAATACTTCAAGCCTACTAATAAAGCAATCATGTCTTTTCAAAATAACAAGGCCAAAGAAAGTTATCCCTACAAAATCATATAGTCTGGCTATGCTCCATCTTCACCACACAAAATATTCACATCATGCACAACCCCGATGACAAGCCAAGCAATTGTTTCATACTTTTGACGTTCTCAATCCTTTTCAACTTTCACGCAATACATGAGTGTGAGCCATGGACATAACATTATGGGTGGAATAGAATATGATGATGGGGGTTATGTGGAGAAGACAAAAAGGAGAAAGTCTCACATTGACGCGGCTAATCAACGGGCTATGGAGATGCCCATCAATTGATGTCAATGCAAGGAGTAGGGATTGACATGCAACGGATGCACTAGAGCTATAAGTATATGAAAGCTCAAACTGAAACTAAGTGGGTGTGCATCCAACTTGCTTGCTCATGAAGACCTAGGGCATTTGAGGAAGCCCATCGTTGGAATATACAAGCCAAGTTCTATAATGAAAATTCCCACTAGTATATGAAAGTGATAACTCAAGAGACTCTCTATATGAAGATCATGGTGCTACTCTGAAGCACAAATGTGGTAAAAGGATAGTAACATTACCCCTTCTCTCTTTTTCTCTCTTTTTTTGTTTTTTTTTTCTCTTTTTTTGGGCCTTCTCTTTTTTTGGCCTTTCTCTTTTTTATTTTTTATTTTTTCGTCCAGAGTCTTATCCCGACTTGTGGGGGAATCATAGTCTCCATCATCCTTTCCTCACTGGGGCAATGCTCTAATAATGATGATCATCACACTTTTATTTACTTACAACTCAATATTACAACTCGATACTAGAACAAGGATATGACTCTATATGAATGCCTCTGGCAGTGTACCAGGATGTGCGATGATCTAGCGTAGCAATGACATCAAAAAATAGACAAGCCATGAAAACATCATGCTAGCTATCTTACAATCATGCAAAGCAATATGACATTAAATGCTCAAGTCATGTATATGATGATGATGGAAGTTGCATGGCAATATATCTCGGAATGGCTATGGAAATGCCATAATAGGTAGGTATGGTGGTTGTTTTGAGGAAGATATAATGAGGCTTATGTGTGATAGAGCGTATCGTATCACGGGTTTTGGACGCACCGGCGAAGTTGGCACCAACTCTCGAGGTGAGAATGGGCAATGCACGGTACCGAAGAGGCTAGCAATGATGGAACGGTGAGAGTGCGTATAATCCATGGACTCAACATTAGTCATAAAGAACTCACATACTTATTGCGAAAATCTATTAGTCATCGAAACAAAGTACTACGCGCATGCTCCTAGGGGAAGGGTTGGTAGGAAAAGACCATCGCTCGTCCCCGACCGCCACTCATAAGGAAGACAATCAATAAATACCTCATGCTCCAACTTCGTTACATAACGGTTCACCATACGTGCATGCTACGGGAATCACAATCCTCAACACAAGTACTTCTACAATCCGCAACTACCCACTAGCATGACTCTAATATCACCATCTTTATATCACAAAACTATTGCAAGGAATCAAACACATCATATTCAGTGATCTACAAGTTTTATGTAGGATTTTATGACTAACCATGTGAATGACCAGTTCCTGTCATCTCTCTAAATAGATATAAGTGAAGCAAGAGAGTTCAATTCTTTCTACAAAAGATATGCCCACACTCTAACAAATATAAGTGAAGCAAAAGAGCATTCTACAAATGGCGGTTGTCTAAGTGAAGAGAAACAGGCAATCCAAACTTCAAATGATATAAGTGAAGCACATGAAGCATTCTATAAAGCCATACTCAAAAGATATAAGTGAAGTGCAAAGAGCATTCTATAAATTAACCAAGGACTATCTCATACCAGCATGGTGCAAAAAAGAAAAAAAGAAAACTAAATGCAAAAGACGCTCCAAGATTGCACATATCGCATGAACGAAACGAATCCGAAAACATACCGATACTTGTTGAAGAAAGAGGGGATGCCTTCCAGGGCATCCCCAAGCTTAGACGCTTGAGTCTCCTTGAATATTTACTTGGGGTGCCTTGGGCATCCCCAAGCTTGAGCTATTTCCTCTCTTCCTTCTTCTCACATCGAGACCTTCTCGATCATCGAACACTTCATCCACACAAAACTTCAACAGAAAACTCGGTAAGATCCGTTAGTATAATAAAGCAAATCACTACTCTAAGTACTGTTGCAAACCAATTCATATTTTGTTTTTGCATTGTTTCTACTGTAATATAACTTTTCATGGCTTAATCCACTGATATGAATTGATAGTTTCATCAAAACAAGCAAACTATGCATCAAAAACAGAATCTATCTAAAACATAACAGTCTGTAATAATCTGAACATTCTCCATAGTTATCTATTTGAAAAATTCTGCAAAAATTATGAAAAATAGAAAATTTGTATATAAAGACATTGCAAAAAGAATCAGAACCATTTGACGTTCCAGTAAAAAATGTAAAATCGCGCACTACAGCCAAAGTTTCTGTCCTGCACCATACAAACCAACAAGCATTATAAACATCCTAAAGGCAAACCTTGGCACATTATTTTTATTTTTAAGCTTTATAAATGCACACAACAGAAATAAATGACTCTCTAAAACTTCCGGGTTGTCTCCCTGGCAGCGCTTTCTTTAAAGCCATTAAGCTAGGCATATAGTGCTCAAGTAGTGAATCCACCCGGATCCCAAGGTATATCAAAGCCAATTTTAATTAGCAATGATTTGGAATTTAGTGGTGAGCACAAAGCAACATATATCAAGCAATGACGAAGTCTAACTCTCTTCCTATGCATCGGCATGTCATAAAAGAACAATTCATGCACACCTAGTAAAGGCCAATGCATACTATAAGCAGTTTCTTGCAATTTCATCGTGTTGGAAACATAGAGAGGTGGAGATATAGTTCCTCTATCATAATAATTGCAAGTAGGAGCAGCAAGCACATGCATATTATATCTATCAAAATCATCATGTGCAACGGTAAAAGGCAACCCATCAATATAATCCTTAATAAGTGCAAACTTCTCCGATATAGTGTAGTCGGGAGAATTCAAAAAGATAATAGGACTATCATGCGTGGGTGCAATAGCAACAATTTCATGTTTAACATAAGGAACTATAGCAAGTTCATCTCCATAAGCATCATTCATATTGGCATCTTGGCCACAAGCATAGCAAGCATCATCAAAAAGGGATATTTCAAGAGAATCAACGGGATCATAACAATCATCATAGCAATCATCCTTCGGTAAGCACGAAGGGAAATTAAACAATGTATGAGTTGAAGAGTTACTCTCATTATAAGGTGGGCACGGGTAGCTAATCCGCTCTTCCTCCTTTTGTTCTTCACTCTCCTCATCATCTTTTTCATCCAATGAGCTCACAGTTTCATCAATTTCTTCTTCCATAGACTCCTGCAAAATATTAGTCTCTTCTTGGACAGCGGAGTAGTCCTCAATATATGGTTCAACATAGGCATTAGAAGCATAATTATCATAGCAATATTTAAGTATGGCAAAATTTTCAGATTTGTAAAGAGTAGCACCATACTTTTCAATCAAAGAAGCAATTTCATAAGCACCCTTAAAAGCAACAAATTCTTCAATTTGTTGAACATCATAGTAACTATAAACACCTTTAGCATACGAAGATAAGATTCCATTGTCAATAAACTCACATTGGTAGGGAAGGTGTTTCTTAGGGTTTTCAGAACAACAAGTAAAATCATATATATAACATAAATTCCAAGCATAGCATTGCAAACGATGAATTTGACCCAGTAAAAGTTTCCCTTTTCCAGATATGCGGTGTCGCACATAAAAAGCATGCTCATCTAAGGATTTGCCCTCAACTAAGCTAGTTGGGGTTTCAGCACGAGCACAAAGGGATCGAAGATGATCCAAGTAAAAAGCTTCAGGAGTGTTATAGATTTCGAGTGGTTCTTCAACCATTGGTTCAGTAGGTACAACTAATTTTTTTGGTATTTTGCGTTTCCTACCCATAACTAAAGATAGAAAACAACTAAGAACAGCAAATAAAAATTACTTAGTGATAAAGCAAACAAGCACACACGAGAATATTCACCCCACGCTATTGCTCCCCGGCAACGGCGCCAGAAAAAGGTCTTGATAACCCACAAGTATAGGGGATCAATTGTAGCCTCTTTCGATAAGTAAGAGTGTCGAACCCAGCGAGGAGCTAAAGGTAGAACAAATATTCCCTCAAGTTCTATCGACCACCGATACAACTCTACGCACGCTTGACGTTTGCTTTACCTAGAACGAGTATGAAATTAGAGTTACTTTGTAGGTATTGTTGGATAGGTTTGCAAGAAAATAAAGAGCGGGTAAATAAAAAGTAGGGGCTGTTTAGGTAAAGAGCAATAAAGTAAATATAGCGAGTGTGGAAAAGTGGTGGTAGGAGTTGCGAAATTGTCCCTAAGCAATTGACTACTTTACTAGACCGATAGCAAGTATTATGTGGGAGAGGCCACTGCTAGCATGTCATCCCTTACTTGGAATTCTATGCACTTATGATTGGAACTATTAGCAAGCATCCGCAACTACTAACATTCATTAAGGTAAAACCCAACCATAGCATTAAGATATATTGGTCCCCCATCAATCCCGTATGCATCAATTTCTATGCTAGGCTGAAGCTTCTGTCACCCTTGCCCTCCAATACATAGTCCTATCAACATACAACTAACCCTATGGTGTGATCCACGCGCGCTCTCATATGATGGGCACCAAAGGACAGCAACATAACCACAAGCAAATTAAATCAATCATAGCAATTCATCAACCACCGATAGGACAACGAAAATCTACTCAGACATCATAGGATGGCAACACATCATTGGATAATAATATGAAGCATAAAGCACCATGTTCAAGTAGAGGGTACAGCGGGTTGCGGGAGAGTGGACCACTGTAGATAGAGGGGGGAAGGTGATGGAGATGTTTGTGAAGATCGCGGTGATGATGATGGCCCCCGGCGGCGTTCCGGCGCCATCGGAAGCGAGGGGGAGAGAGCCCCCCTCCTTCTTCTTCTTCCTTGACCTTCTCCCTAGATGGGAGAAGGTTTTCCCCTCTGGTCCATGGTCTCCATGGCGTGGGAGGGGCGAGAGCCCCTCCGAGATTGGATCTGTCTCTCTGTCTCTCTCTGTTTCTGCGTTCTCCCTTGCTGCCCTTTCACCATTTCGTATATATATAGAGATCCGTAACTCCGATTGGATTGAAACCTTCGCCCAGATCTTTTTCCAAAAATTAGCTTTCTTGCGGACAAATTAGAGCATCAACCGCCTTACGGGTGGCCCACGAGGGTCAGGGGCGCGCCTGCCTGGAGTGGGCATGGGCCCCACCCTCATGGCCACCTCGGGCACCGTCTCACGTTGATTTTACTTCCCAAAAATCACAAATATTCTGAAATAATTCTCCGTCCGTTTTTATCCCGTTTGGACTTTATTTGATATGGGGTTTCTGCGAAACATAAAACATGCAACAAACAATAACTGGCACTGGATCAATATGTTAGTCCCAAAAATAGTATAAAAAGTTGCCAAAAGTATATGAAAGTTGTATAATATTGGCATGGAACAATCAAAAATTATAGATACGACGGAGACGTATCAGGAGAGGAGTACGAGGGTTCACTGGTTCGGCTGCGGTGTGAGGCTGCCGTCGCCGCAGAATAACAGGGGGTGTGGGAGAGTAGAGGGATGCCCTGGCCAGCGGTGGGAGTAGTAGGGGGTGGTGAGGCCTGATACGTCTCCAATGTATCTACAATTTTTTATTGTTCCATGCTATTATATATTCTGTTTTGGATGTTTAATGGGCTTATTTATACACTTTTATATTATTTTTGGGACTAACCTATTAACCGGAGGCCCAGCCCAAATTGTTATTTTTTTGCCTATTTCAGTGTTTTGCAGAAAAAGGATATCAAACGGAGTCCAAACGGAATGAAACCTTCGGAAACGTGATTTTTTGAACAAACGTGATCCAGAGGACTTGGAGTGGATTTCAAGCAACAGACGAGGAAGCCACGAGGTAGGCGCGCCTAGATACGTCTCCATCGTATCTACTTTTCCAAACACTTTTTCCCTTGTTTTGGACTCTAACTTGCATGATTTGAATGGAACTAACCCGGACTGACGCTGTTTTCAGCAGAATTGCCATGGTGTTAGTTATGTGCAGAAACAAAAGTTCTCGGAATGACCTGAAACTCCACGGAGACTATTTTTGGAAATAATAAAAAATACTGGCGAAAGAATCAAGGTCAGGGGGCCCACACCCTTGCCACTAGGGTGGGAGGCGCGCCCGCACCTGGGCGCGCCCCCTGCCTCGTGGGCCCCCTGGAGCTCCACCGACCTCAACTCCAACTCCATATATTTGTGTTCGGGGAGAAAAAATCAGAGAGAAGGATTCGTCGCGTTTTACGATACGGAGCCGCCACCAAGCCCTAAACCCTATCGGGAGGGCTGATCTGGAGTCCGTTTGGGGCTCCGGAGAGGGGAATCCGTCGCCATCGTCATCATCAACCATCCTCCATCACCAATTTCATGATGCTCACCGCCGTGCGTGAGTAATTCCATCGTAGGCTTGCTGGACAGTGATGGGTTGGATGAGATTTATCATGTAATTGAGTTAGATTTGTTAGGGTTTATCCCTAGTATCCACTATGTTCTGAGATTGATGTTGCTATGACTTTGCTATGCTTAATGCTTGTCACTAGGGCCCGAGTGCCATGATTTCAGATCTGAACCTATTATGTTTTCATGAATATATGTGAGTTCTTGATCCTATCTTGCAAGTCTATAGTCACCTACTATGTGTTATGATCCGGCAACCCCGAAGTGACAATAATCGGGACCACTCCCGGTGACGACCGTAGTTTGAGGAGTTCATGTATTCACTATGTGTTAATGTTTTGGTCCGGTACTCTATTAAAAGGAGGCCTTAATATCCCTTAGTTTCCGTTAGGACCCCGCTGCCACGAGAGGGTAGGACAAAAGATGTCATGCAAGTTCTTTTCCATAAGCACGTATGACTATATTCAGAATACATGCCTACATTACATTGATGAATTGGAGCTAGTTCTGCGTCACCCTATGTTATGATTGTTACATGATGAACCACATCCGACATAATTCTCCATCACGGATCCAATGCCTACGAGCTTTTCACATATTGTTCTTTGCTTATTTACTTTTCTGTTGCTACTGTTATAATCACCATAAAACCCAAAAATATTACTTCTGCTATCATTACCGTTACTTCCATACTACTTTGCTACTAAACACTTTGCTGCAGATATTAAGTTATCCAGGTGTGGTTGAATTGACAACTCAACTGCTAATACTTGAGAATATTCTTTGGCTCCCCTTGTCTCGAATCAATAAATTTGGGTTGAATACTCTACCCTCGAAAACTGTTGCGATCCCCTATACTTGTGGGTTATCAAGACTATTTTATGGCGCCGTTGCTGGGGAGCATAGCTCTATTCTTTGAGTCACTTGGGATTTATATCTGCTGGTCACTATGAAGAACTTGAAAGACGAGAAAACAAAAATTTATCCCTCAAGTACGAGGGGAGGTAAGGAACTGCTATCTAGCTCTGCACTTGATTCACCTTCTGTTTTGAGTAAGCTTGCGACACCTAAACCTGCTTTTGCTATTAATTCTGTATGTCGCATGTTATTGATGATGCCACTTGTGCTATGCATGATACTTATGATGAAACTACTTATATGCTTGATACTACTGTGTCACTTGGTGAATTTCTTGATGAACAACTTGCTAGGGCTAGAGAGAATGAAATTATTGAAACTGATAATATTGGTGAAAGTGATGATGAAGACTCTCCCAATAAATATGAATTGCCTGTTGTGCCTGAGGGCTATGTTATGGATGAAGAAACTGCTAGAGACTTTCTTGCTTGCAATGATAGGAGTGATCTTAAGAAATTATTAGCTAAGCTTAAACAAAAAAACTCTGAATGCTAGAATGAAATATGACCCGGCTTATGCTACTTCACCTATCTTTGTTACTGATAAGGATTATGAATTCTTTGTCGATCCGGATATAATCACTTTGGTTGAATCTGATCCTTTCTATGGGTATGAATCTGAAACTCTTGTGGCACATCTTACTAAATTAAATGATATAGCCACCCTATTCACTAATGATGAGAAATCCCGCTACTATTATATCCTTAAAATATTTCCGTTCTCATTAAAGGGTGATGCTAAGACATGGTTTAATTCTCTTGATCCTGGTTGTGTGCGTAGTCCCCAGGATATGATTTATTACTTCTCTGCTAAATATTTCCCCGCTCATAAGATACAAGCTGCCTTAAGGGAAATATATAATTTTGTGCAAATTGAAGAAGAGAGTCTCCCACAAGCTTGGGGGAGGCTTCTCCAATTACTTAATGCTTTGCCTGATCATCCTCTCAAGAAAAATGAAACACTTGATATCTTTTATAATGGACTAACCGATGCTTCCAGAGACCACCTGGATAGTTGTGCTGGTTGTGTTTTCAGGGAAAGAACACCGGATGAAACTGAAATTCTATTGAATAATATGTTGACCAATGAAAACAATTGGACACTTCCTGAGCCAATTCCTGAACCAACTCCTAAGCCAACTTCGAAGAAACGGGGTGTTCTATTTCTCAGTCCTCAAGATATGCAAGAGGCAAAGAAATCTATAAAAGAAAAAGGTATTAAAGCTGAAGATGTTAAGAATTTACCTCCTGATGAAGAAATACATGGTCTTAATTTACCGCCTGTGGAAGAAATACATGGTCTTAATCCATCACCTATTGAAGAAACACATGGTCTTGATAACCTGACACAGGTAGTAAAGGTAAATTCTCTCTATAGATTTGATGAAGGTGATATTCCTCGTTACAAGTCTGCTAGCCAATGCTTAGATGAGTTTGATAATTTTATTGTCAAACAAGAAAACTTTAATGCTTATGTTGGTAGACAATTGAAACACAACTCTGATATGCTTGAACACTTGGGTGATTATATGTCTAGAGTTAAAGTTGAACTTAAACTCATTAGTAAACATGCTTCTATGGTTACCACTCAAGTAGAACAAGTACTTAAAGCTCAAAATGATTTGCTCAATGAATTAAATAGTAAGAATAATGATTATGCTGTTAGAGTGGCTACTAGAACTGGTAAGATGACTCAGGAACCTTTGTATCCTGAAGGACACCCTAAGAGAATTGAGCAAGATTCTCAAAGAACTAATATAGATGCACCTAGTCCTTCTAAAAAGAAGAAAAAGAAAAACGATAGGACTTTGCATGCTTCTAGTGAACCTATTCCTGAACCACCTAAGAATCCAAATGATATTTCTATTTCCGATGCTGAAATACAATCTGGTAATGAACATGAACCAAGTGATAATGTTAATGATGATGTTCATGCTCAACCTAGCAATGATAATGATGTAGAAATTGAACCTGCTGTTGATCTTGATAACCCACAATCAAAGAATCAACGTTATGATAAGAGAGACTTTGTTGCTAGGAAGCACGGTAAAGAAAGAGAACCATGGGTTCAGAAACCCATGCCTTTTCCTCCCAAACCATCCAAGAAAAAGGATGATGAGGATTTTGAGCGCTTTGCTGAAATTATTAGACCTATCTTCTTGCGTATGCGTTGAACCGATATGCTCAAAATGAATCCTTATGCTAAGTATATGAAAGATATTGTTACAAATAAAAGAAAGATACCGGAAGCTGAAATTTCCACCATGCTTGCTAATTATACTTTTAAGGGTGGAATACCAAAGAAACTTGGAGATCTAGGAGTACCCACTATACCATGCTCCATTTAAGTTGGCAAGTCCCGTAGCATGCACGTATGGTAGAAGTTGTGTAACAAGTTTGATACATAAGTGTTCTTTTATTGCTTCCTTATGAGTGGCGGTCGGGGACGAGCGATGGTCTTTCCCTACCAATCTATCCCTCTAGGGGCATGCGTAGTAGTACTTTGCTTCGAGGGCTAATAAACTTTTGCAATAAGTATATGAGTTCTTTATGACTAATGTGAGTCCATGGATTATACGCACTCTCAACCTTCCACAATTTTCTAGCCTCTACGGTACCGTGAATTGCCCTTTCTCACCTTGAGAGTTGGTGCAAACTTCGCCGGTTCATCCAAACCCCGTGATATGATACGCTCTATCACACATAAGCCTCCTTATATCTTCCTCAAAACAGCCACCATACCTACCGATCATGGCATTTCCATAGCCATTCAGAGATATATTGCCATGCAACTTTCCACCGTTCCGTTTATTATGACACGCTTCATCAATGTCATATTGCTTTGCATGATCATGTAGTTGACATCGTATTTTGTGGCAAGGCCACTATTCATAATTTTTTCATAAATGTCACTCTTGATTCATCGCATATCCCGGTACACCGCCGGAGGCATTCACATAGAGTCATATTTTGTTCTAAGTATTGAGTTGTAATTGTTGAGTTGTAAATAATAAAAGTGTTATGATCATCATTATTAGAGCATTGTCCCATGTGAGGAAAGGATGATGGAGATTATGATTCCCCAACAAGTCGGGATGAGATTCCGGACTAAATAAAAAAGGGGGAGAAGAGGCCAAGAAAAAATGGCCCAAAAAAAGAAAATAAAAAATGAGAGAAAAAGAGAGAAGGGACAATGTTACTATCCTTTTTCCACACTTGTGCTTCAAAGTAGCACCATGAACTTCATGATAGAGAGTCTCCTATGTTGTCACTTTCATATACTAGTGGGAATTTTTCATTATAGAACTTGGCTTGTATATTCCAATGATGGGCTTCCTCAAAATGCCCTAGGTCTTCGTGAGCAAGGAAGTTGGATGCACACCCACTTAGTTTCTTTTGTTGAGCTTTCATATATTTATAGCTCTAGTGAATCCGTTGCATGGCAATCCCTAATCCTCTCATTGACATCAATCGATGGGCATCTCCATAGCCTATTGATTGGCCGCGTCAATGTGAGACTTTCTACCTTTTTTGTCTTCTCTCATAACCCCCATCACCCATAGTGCTATATCCATGGCTTGCGCTCATGTATTGCGTAAGAGTTGAAAAGGCTGAAGCACATTAAAAGTATGAACCAATTGCTCGGCTTGTCATCGGGGTTATGCATGATGAGAACGTTTGTGTGACAATATTGAAACATAGCCTAACTATATGATTCTGTAGGGATAAGCTTTCTTTGGCTATGTTATTTTGATAAGACATAATTGCTTGGTTAGCATGTTTGAAGTATTATTGTTTTTATGTCAACATTAAACTTTTATCTTGAATCTTTCGGATCTAAATATTCATGCCACAATAAAAAGATTTACATTGAGAATTATGCTAAGAAGCATTCCACATCAAAAATTCTGTTTTTATCATTTACCTACTCGAGGACGAGAAGGAATTAAGCTTGGGGATGCTTGATACGACTCCAACGTTTCTATAATTTTTGATTGTTCCATGCTATTATATATTCTGTTTTGGATGTTTAATGGGCTTATTTATACACTTTTATATTATTTTTGGGACTAACCTATTAACTGGAGGCCCAGCCCAAATTGTTGTTTTTTTGCCTATTTTAGTGTTTCGCAGAAAAAGGATATCAAACGGAGTCCAAACGGAATGAAACCTTCGGGAACATGATTTTTGGAACAAACGTGATCTAGAGGACTTGGAGTGGACGTCAAGCAACAGACGAGGAAGCCACGAGGTAAGGGGGCGCGCCTACCCCCCCCCCCCCAGGCGCGCCCTCCACCCTCATGGGCCCCTCGTGGCTCCACCGACCTACTTCTTCCTCCTATATATACCTCCTCGTGGTAGGGCCGAATGGGGAAGAAATTCCCGTTAGTTTGGTGTATGACCAAGTAGGGGTGACCGCCAAATATTCCCAACAGGATTGTAAGTTAGATCGCCTGTTGGACGGTATAGAGGAGGAAGTGTTTGAGTCCAAGTGACTATGTACTTGCCTCACCGTATGGAATTCTAGCTGAATTGTATATCATTTGTCATGGCAGACCTTTTCTCTTCAACCTCTGGACCCAAAGGCGCGGAGTGTTTCCGAATCCCGTCGCGGCCGAATAGGCTGGGGTATGCATGGAAAACTAAGCATAGGGGTCATAGTTGCTTGAACAGACAAGTTGTATCCGGCTAGTTATGTTATATTACAGTGAGATTGTAAGAAACATCTTCCAGGGAGAATAGTTCCGTTAAGGGTTCCTTTCCCTGGGTATGCATGCATTAGTAGACATGTCAGAATTGTGATGTGAAAATCACAGTGTGTATAGCTTCTGGGGGTTCACAATAGAGTGAGTGCAAGAACGTATTTTTCATTCACCGACCGAATATTCCCTTAAGAACGCTAGCTTTCGGCTTCACCCAGTCTGAGGTACACATCCGGATGACCCGGCAGTAACAATCGCACAGGTGCTCCCTTCACCACCTAGCCGAACAATCGGGAACGTAGGGGTAAGCACAGGAGCCAGGCAACCCAGCTTGGCCAAAACTTAAGTCATATCGATGCATATAATGGTGAAGAAAAGACATACGAAAAAAAAGAAACGCGTATGTGTGATGAGCTTAATGCTCGGCAAGTAATATTAACAAGCTTCTGTTAAAAGAAGCCCCCGGGTATAATGAGCGCACGTTTGTAAAAATGTGTACGTCAGCAGTATTCGGTCAAGCCGAATGAGAGCTTTAAAGCGAAAAAATTGTGTAAAAGGGGGAAAGAGTTATGGAAACTGTAAGGGAGAAGGAGACTAACAAAGTGTTCGGCGCTAGGCATAGAACCTTCGGAGTCTGGCCGCATTCCAGGGGTTCGGCTCTAGGCGATTGTCTGATGCGTCACGAAGACGGTACGCTCCTCCGGTAAGAAATTCGTCAATTATGAAGGGACCCTCCCATTTGGGCTTGAGTTTGTCCTTTTTCTTCTCCGGCAAGCGTAGAACGAGTTCGCCAACGTTGTAAGTCTTGGCCCGTACTTCTCTGCTTTGATATCTTCGAGCCTGCTGTTGATAAAATGCTGAACGGGCTTTGGTGACGTCGCGCTCTTCCTCTAGGGCGTCTAGGCTGTCCTACCGATCCAGCTCGGCCTCTTTCTCTTCGTACATACGCACTCGAGGTGAGTCATGTATAATATCGCAGGGCAATACAACCTCTGCACTGTACACCATGAAGAAAGGTGTGTATCCGGTAGTACGGTTGGGCGTGGTCCGCAGCCCCCAGAGTACGAAGTCGAGCTCCTCGACCCAGTGTTTGTCTGATTCTTTCAGAGACCGCACTAGTCTGGGTTTGATGCCGCTCATAATAAGACCATTAGCTCGCTCGACTTGACCGTTTGTTTGCGGGTGGTAGACAGAGGCGTAATCGAGCTTAATGCCCAGATTAGCACACCAGGTTTTCACCTCGTCAGCTGTGAAATTTGAACTGTTATCGGTGATGATGTTGTGCGGTACACTGTAACGGTGTACCACATCGGATATAAATGCAATCACCGGTCCGGACTCGGCCGTTTTAACTGGTCGAGCCTCTATCCACTTGGTGAATTTGTCCACCATGACCAGCAGATATTTTTTCTTATGGCTTCCCCCTTTAAGGGGTCCGACCATGTCCAAGCCCCAGACCGCAAAGGGCCATGTAATGGGGATTGTTTGTAGAGCGGTTGGGGGCATATGGCTTTGGTTGGCGAAAAGTTGGCATCCGACACAGCGCTGGACGAGGTCCTGTGCGTCTGCCCGGACCGTAGGCCAGTAAAATCCTGTACGAAAGGCCTTGCTGACAAGTGCCCGGGCTGCAGCGTGGTGCCCACCGAGACCGGCGTGAATTTCTGCCAAGAGTTGTCGCCCCTCCTCCGCGGAGATACACCTTTGAAGGACTCTGGTAGTGCTTTTGTTGTAGAGCTCTCCTTCATGAACTTCATAGGCCTTCGAACACCGGACGATTCTGCGAGCCTCGTTCTGATCTTCTGGGAGCTTCTTCCTATTAAAGTAGGCCAAGAATGGTTCGGTCCATGGGGCGATTACTGCCATTATGAGGTGGGCAGATGGCGTTACTTCGGTGGTTGAGCCTCCAATGATATCGGCGTGTTCGTTTTCTGTGTTTGTGTTCGGAACGGTACTGTCATTGGTATCTCCCCCTTGCCATACCACGGATGGCTTAAAGAGCCTTTCGAGGAAGATGTTAGGTGGGACGGGGTCGCGCTTAGCGCCGATGCGAGCAAGGACGTCTGCCGCCTGGTTACTTTCGCGGGCGATGTGATGAAATTCGAGTCCCTCGAACCAAGCCGACAGCTTCAAAACGGCATTGCGATAAGCTGCCATCTTTGGATCTTTGGCATCAAAGTCTCCATTAATTTGGGATATTGCGAGGTTTAAGTCCCCGTGCACCTCCAGGCGTTGTATGCCCATTGATACGGCCATCCGGAGGCCATGTAGCAAGGCCTCGTATTCGGCTGCGTTGTTGGAGTCTGTGTATAATATTTGGAGTACGTACTGGACGATATCTCCTGTGGCGGACGTTAATACGACGCCCGCCCCTAGCCCTGCCAACATCTTGGAGCCGTCAAAATGCATCACCCAGTTGGAATACGCGACGTACTCTTTAGGGAGTTCGGCTTCTGTCCATTTGGCGACGAAGTCAGCCAGCACCTGGGATTTGATGGCTCGACGTGGTTTGTACGTGATGCCGAATGGCAGGAGCTCAATGGCCCATTTGGCAATCTGACCCATTGCATCCCGGTTGTTAATTATATCATTGAGGGGCACTTCGGAGGCCACCGTGATAGAGCACTCCTGAAAGTAGTGTCGCAATTTTCGAGATGCCATGAAAACTGCATATGCGCTATTTTTTGATAATGAGGGTAGCGGGATTTGCATGGTGTGAGTACGGTGGATACGTAGTATACCGGCTTCTGGAGCGGAAATTTGTGTCTGTCCTGTTCTCGTTCGACGACGAGTGCGGCGCTCACCACCTGGTGTGTTGCTGATATGTATAAGAGCATTGGTTTGCCGGCGTTTGGCGCGGCCAGGATTGGGTTGCTTGCCAGAAGGGCTTTTATTTCTTCCAGTCCGGCCGTCGCCGCGTCTGTCCACTCGAAGTTATCGGTGCGCCGTAGCAGGCGATAGAGCGGCAGCGCCTTTTCTCCCAACCTGGAGATGAAGCGGCTTAAAGCTGCCATGCACCCAGTGAGTTTTTGGACCTGCTTGAGTTTGGTTGGTGTAGCCAGTTGTGACGGAGCTCGGATTTTGGCTGGATTTGCTTCAATCCCTCTATTGGAAACGATGAAGCCCAATAGTTTACCGGTGGGGACGCCGAAGGCGCACTTTTTCGGGTTAAGCTTGATGTCATATGTGCGGAGGTTGTCGAATGTGAGACGCAAGTCGTCTATTAGTGTTTCGACGTGTCTAGTTTTGATGACGACGTCGTCCACGTAGGCCTCCACTGTTTTGCCGATCTGTTTCTCGAGGCATGTTTGGATCATGCGCTGGTAGGTTGCGCCGGCGTTCTTGAGCCCGAAAGGCATGGTGTTGAAGCAAAACGGCCCGTATGGTGTAATGAATGTTGTTACGGCTTGATCGGACTCCTTCATTTTGATTTGATGGTATCCTGAATATGCATCAAGGAAGCACAGCGAGTCGTGACCTGCGGTAGCGTCAATGATTTGGTCAATGCGGGGAAGAGGGAAGGGATCCTTAGGGCAAGCCTTGTTAAGGTCTTTGAAATCGACGCATAGGCGCCAGGATTTATCCTTCTTTGGTACCATTACCAAGTTTTCCAACCAGTCTGGATGTTTGATGTCTTTGATGAATCCGGCCTCGATGAGTTTAGCTAGCTCCTCCCCCATAGCTTGTCGTTTTGGTTCGGAAAAGCGCCGCAGAGTTTGCTTGACCGGCTTATATCCCTTTAGTATGTTGAGGCTATGTTCGGCCAACTCGCGCGGGATTCCTGGCATATCGGAAGGATGCCAGGCGAATATATCCCAGTTTTCTCGCAGGAAGTCCCGTAGTGCGGCGTCGACTGCAGGGCTGAGTTGCGCTCCGATAGACGCTGTCTTCTTCGTGTCTGTTGGATGGACCTGAAATTTGACTATTTCTTCTGCTGGCTTGAAGGAAGTGGATTTGGGTCGTTTGTCTAGGATCACATCGTCCTTATCCACGGTGGAGCGTAGTGCAGTTAGTTCTTTGGCCACAAGGGCCTCAGACAATGCCTCGAGGGCCAAGGATGCGGTTTTATTCTCGGCGCGGAGGGCTATGTCCGGATCGCTGACGAGGGTGATTATTCCATTAGGCCCAGGCATTTTTAGCTTCATGTACCCATAATGAGGTATGGCTTGAAAGCGCATGAAGGCCTCTCGCCCTAACAGGCGTGGTACCCACTGTTGAAAGGGGCCACCTGGAAAGTTATTTCTTCGGACCGATAATTCTCCAGCGTGCCGAACACCACATCAAGTGTAATTTTTCCTGCACACCGAGCTTCCCGGCTGGGAATGATACCTCGAAAGGTTGTGTTGCTTTTCTCGATGCGGCTCCTGTCTATTTCCATCTTGTGGAGCGTGTCCTCGTAAATGAGGTTTAGTCCACTGCCGCCATCCATGAGGACTTTTGTAAGTCGAAAGCCGTCCACGATGGGACTGAGGACTAGGGCAGCTGGCGCTCGGACTGTTCTGTATTTAGGTTCGTCACTGGCATTGAAGGTTATGGCCGTGTCGTTCCAGGGGTCAATTGCAGCGACCTGGCAAACTTCGGCGAGATCACGCAGGGCCCTTTTACGCTTGTTGTTTGAAGCGAATGTCTCGAAGACTGCCAATACTCTATTGTCATCGTTTGCTGGAGGGTGTTGTTCTGGGGTGTCCTTGATAAGGATGTTCTCGCCGCTCTTGGCCACCTGCCGAAGTATCCAACATGCTCTAAGGCTGTGGGTTGCCACGGTATCCGGCGTCGTGTGTATTTTGCATGGTCCATTGAGCCATCCCTCCAGAATGGTGCCGTGCAACGTAATAGGTTTATTTTTTTGACTGTTCGGCTAGGCGTGCCACGGGGGCGCGTCCTTTTTTCCTATAGGGGAGCCGGGATGGTTCCCAGTAAGCTACTCGAGTTTTCCAGGCGCTTTCCATCGCGCTGTACTTTTGTACGATAGTTGCTAGGTCAGCAAACTTTGGTATGCGACGGCGATTGATGGCGTTAAGGATACCTTCGTCCGCGCAGTTGTTGGAGAATGTTGCTATTGCGTCTTTGTCGCGGCAGTCTTTTACCTTGTTTTTAACAAGGAGGAATCTGGCCCAGAAGTGGTGGACCGTTTCCTGAGACTGTTGTTTGATGCTCCTGAGAGCATCTATGTCCGGGTGGGTGGGTGGAATTGAATCCGAACCCTGACCTGATTTTGGATCTGGAGTTTGGAGGTCTACCGGGCCGGACAGTTCGGGCTCCGGGATATCGGTTGATTTTTCAGGCTCGTCGTCCGACTTTATGTTCGGAGGGATAGGCATGCTTTTCTGCCGGAGAGTGTCCGGTTCTTCGAGATCGGCGATCCGAACATAGTCCGTCCTCAATATAGCAGAAGAGTTGCTCCGCTCCTCGACTACCGCTATCTGATGGGTGATCGGTGGAGTTTTAATTTCTCTCTCGTCGGGTTTAAGCCCGACCCGATCGTAGTCTGTAGCGACCCCGAAGGCGGCCATGCGATCCAGGAGTTCGTTCAACGATGATAACTCCATTGGATCCATGCGGGCGGAGTATTCGGGATCAACGCGGAGGCGATTTTTGATGACTTGAGAGGTCATCGTCGGCTTAAGGGCTGAGCCAGCGGCCATGACGAAGCCGCTGAGCCGGAGGGTCTGGACCGGGGCCAGGGCTCCTCCGGAGATGATATTATCCTTGACAACAAGGCGAGCCATCGACCCTCTCGGCGACGGCATGGTGGAACTCTCAATGAAAGCACCAATGTCGGTGTCAAAACCGGCGGATCTCGGGTAGGGGGTCCCGAACTGTGGGTCTAGGATCGATGGTAATAGGAGACGGGGGACACAATATTTACCCAAGTTCGGGCACTCTCTATGGAGGTAATACCCTACTTCCTTCTTGATTGATCTTGCTGAATATGACTGTTACAAGAGTTGATCTACCACAAGATCGTAATGGCTAAACCCTAGAAGTCTAGCATATGAGTATATGGTAATGAATCTGTCCTATCCGGACTATGCCCTCCGGTTTATATAGACACCGGAGAGATCTAGGGTTACATGGAGTTGATTACATAGGAGGAAATCTTCATAATCGGTCGCCTAGCTTGCCTTCCACGCCAAGTAGAGTCCAATTTGGACACGGGTATAGTTTTCGGTCTTCATGTCTTCATAGCCCATCAGTCCGGCCCAATAGATAACTGGCCGGACGCCCGAGGACCCCTTAGTCCAGGACTCCCTCACAGAGCCCGCAAGAGAAGTAGTCGACGAAGAAAGGGTACCGATTTGGAGCGGCCTCGGTGCAATTGGCGGAAATGACGCGCGTCGCAGGATGCCCCGTCTCCCCCCCCCCCGTCTTGACCCCCCACAAGGGTTTGAAGGCCTCCCGGAGCTCGAACACGTCGACCATCGAGGGGAAGCAGGCGAGCTACGTCCGCTGCGCCGCCAGCGCACTCTCCGACGGCTCCGTCGCTCCGGCGTCCTTGGCCATGGCCTTTGTGGATTTGGGTGCCATGGCGGCTAGGGGAGCAAGAGACAGAAGACGACGGGGACACGACGACGGCGAGCAAGAGCGAAGCTTATGGAGGAAGGAGAAGGGGGCGGCGGCTCTGAGATTGGAAGAAGGCGCGGAAGGGGTAAAGTGAGCAACGCGCCCGCGGTTATTCCTTTTTACGGGGAAAGCGCGGGCCACCTCCTTTCCCATTAACTCCGACATGACGCATGCGTGCGGAAACCGCATCACGCATGACCCCCATGTCACGCACGACCTTCCACGTCGCGCGTGGGTCATGAGGAAGCGCAGCGGACGAAGAGTTAATGCGGTGAAAATCCGCCCTGCCTGCCCGCGCACCGTTTTGGGCCTGGCCTAACAATGTGTCGCGCTTATGTATGGCCCAGGCCCGGGGGCTCCTGTCGGTGTACAAAAGTAGGGGATCTTCTTTTTTGACCCCTTTACTTGTGCACGGGCAGTTAGAGCCACGCGTCGCGGCCACACAAAGCAAGGCAAGGGAGGGAAGCCGGAGAGAAGCCGAAGAACAAGACAGCCAAGGCGACGCCAAGGCCAAGAACACGAAGAAGCAGAAGGACGAAGCAGGCTCCCCCGGTGTCGGTGTCAAAACCAGCGGATCTCAGGTAGGGGGTCCCGAACTGTGCGTCTAAGGCGGATGGTAACAGGAGGTGGGGGACACAATGTTTACCCAGGTTCGGGCCCTCTCGATGGAGGTAATACCCTACTTCCTGCTTGATTGATCTTGATGATATGAGTATTACAAGAGTTGATCTACCACGAGATCGTAGAGGCTAAACCCTAGAAGCTAGCCTATGATTATGATTGTGGTTGTCCTACGGACTAAACCCTCCGGTTTATATAGACACCAGAGGGAGCTAGGGTTACACAGAGTCGGTTACAAGGGATGAGATCTACATATCCGAATTGCCAAGCTTGCCTTCCACGCAAAGGAGAGTCCCACCCAGACACGGGACGAAGTCTTCAATCTTGTATCTTCATAGTCCAACAGTCCGGCCAAGGTATATAGTCCGGCTGTCCGAGGATCCCCTAATCCAGGACTCCCTCAGTAGCCCCTGAACCAGGCTTCAATGACGATGAGTCCGGCGCGCAGCATGTCTTCGGCATTGCAAGGGGGGTTCCTCCTCCGAATACTCCATAGAAGATTTTGAACACAAGGATTGCGTCCGGCTCTGCAAAACAAATTCCACATACCACCGTAGAGAGTACAATATCCCACAAATCCAATCTGCTGACAAATTTCATAGCGTGACATCATGCCACGGCCCGGTCATTATTCGAACCGTTTTTCTCAACCAGCTACTGCACATATTGCGAGGCAGTTTTCTTGGCACGTCTTGTCGAAGCAGAGATCGTGTCCCCTTATCACGGGATTCTCATCAATACGGGTGTGGGTAACCCAACCGCGCCATCAATCATGGCGCTTGGGGAATAAGCAAGTTTACCAGGCAAGTGGGGAGGCGCACAGTTTCTACTACCCTTATAAAGGGACAAGGAGTCCTCTTTTTCACCCACGCCTTCTTCTTCCCTGCCCATCCACTCTCGCGCACTCAAGCTCCAGCGCCCAAGTTCTCATTTTCTCTGCAAAACCAATCCAAACATGTCCGGAGCGGGAGGCAAGTGGATGGTCTCCTCCGTTACGGAGGAGAACATTACGAAGCTCCGGGAAGCCGGATACCTGGCCGTAGACATCGCGCACCGGCTCCCAGACGCGGGGCAGATCGTCCCTACTCCAGAACCCCACGAGAGGGTTGTATTCCTTACCCACTTCGTCCGCGGGCTGGGATTTCCCCTCCACCCGTTTGTCCGCGGGCTCATGTTCTACTACGGGCTGGACTTCCATGATCTGGCCCCTAATTTCATCCTCAACATCTCGGCGTTTATCGTCGTGTGCGAGGCCTTCCTCCGCATCAAGCCCCACTTCGGCCTGTGACTGAAGACCTTCAACGTGAAACCGAAGGTGGTGGTCGGCCAGCAAGCGGAGTGCGGAGGCGCCATGGTGGGCAAAATGCCCAACGTCACCTGGCTCGAAGGCTCCTATGTGGAGACCGTGAAGGGGTGGCAATCGGGGTGGTTCTACATCACCGAGCCGCGCGACACCAACTGGGTGGCGGCTCCCGAATTTCGATCCGGCATCCCCATGCGGCTCACCTCCTGGAAAGAGAAGGGCCTATCCTGGGGCTTATCGGTGGAGCTGACCGGACTCCAGAACTGTGTTAAAAACATGATAAGCAAGAAAATCAAGCTTGTCAACGTGGTCCAGGTCATGCTCTTCTGCCGGATCCTCCCGTGTCAAAGACGGGCATTCAATATGTGGGAGTTCGACCCAGCCGGGCACCAGATGCTGCGAGAGCTTTTCGACGTGACGCACCAAGATGTCTGGAAGGTGCTGTTCAAGGCCGCCAAGGTACCTCCTCCCCTTACCGAGGACCGCGGACTCAGCGCAAAGCGCCCTGCCAATCCGGTAAGCTCTTTATATCTCATAAGATGTTCCTTTCCCCGGTATAATCATGTGAGGGATCTGAGCCTCCACGCCATTTTAACAGGACTGGGTTGCGACAGCGGAGCGGATCGATTGTCCGGCCCCACTGCCCGAAGATCCAGCAAGGGCTCTCTTAACGGAGATGCTGGTTCCGGCGCCCTATGAGGCGCCAGAGAAGAAGGCCAAGAAGAACGCCACGGGGACCAGGAAAGGTCTCCGGCGCAAGGTTGTATCGGACTCATCGTCCGATAACACCGAAGCGCCCTCCTCGCACGAAAACGAGGAGGGGGAAGAGGAAAGTTCTCCCCCCCCAGCCGGGGGAGACAAGAAAAGGAAGGCCGCCCCATCTGGGGAGGCCGAAGGGTCCAAGAAGGGAAGGAGCCTCCTTCCGGACTACTCCACAACGGCCGCTTACAGCGTCGAGGAGTGGTTGCCCAGGGACAAGCCCCTGGCGAAGTCGTAAGTATCCGGATACCATAATAGTTCTAGTATGTTTTGTTTTATTGCTCCTTATCATGCCAAACATGATCATGCAGTCCATCCAAAGCCCATATCGACGTATCCTCCTCGGATGAGTCTTTGGGCCAGTCGGTGATGAACAGCGATTCACTCCCGACCGCCACCTCCCCCCGCCCTACGGACGACGTCGAGGTGTTGTCTCAAAGGGCACTGAACCAAGGGGAGATAGTTCTGGAGGCGCCCCAAGGCGACATCCCAGACGCTGGGCGCATGGGGGGCAAGACTCCCATGGGCTCTAATGATGGGGGCAACAAGTTTGGCCCCCAGTCGAATACTGCGCCAGAACCTCCGGTGGTTCCAGACTCTGTCAGGCGACCCCTCGCTCAGGGGGCGAGCCGTCTGTGCCGATGGCCTTTGTCCATCCAGAGGCATCGGACAACTTGCTGGAAGCGCTTCGCGGTGCTTCCATTGACGAAGAGCACCGCACTATCATGAGTGCGGTGGTCGAGAAGGTTCGGTCCGCCAAAAGCGGACTGACTGAAGCCCGTGCCAGCCTCCTAACAGGCTTTGAGGTAAGTAATCGAATTATGAGAAAATGTTACAGCATAGACAGCAGCCCCTGATGCTCTGTTTGGTGTTCGCAAAGAAAGGCCGAATAGAGGATCAAATAATAATCACAGGAGTCTAATCAGAATATGTCTATGTGAATAAGCAGGCTTCGCTGCTGGCCGCTGCCGCTCGTACTGCGGAGGTCTCCGCACTGAAGCGGGACCTTGAGCGGTCCGAGGAAGAGCTCGGCCTTACCAAGAGGCAGCTCGAAGAGAACAAAGGTAAGTGATACCCCGTCTGTATATTGATAAAGAAAAAAGAAGGTGGTTGTTAGATCATAGGATCGTCATGAATTTTGCTAGGGGCCACGACCGAAGTGGCGGCCCTGAAGAAGGCGCTGTCCGAGGCCGAAGACAAAGCGGCCAAGGAGCGCACCGAGCGCGAGAAGCAAGAGGCCCGAGTCGGCGAGGTCCAGCAAGAGCTCCAGGATTTTGTCAAGAAATACGAGTCCTTGGAGCGTGACTATAAGACGCAGGGGTCCGAGCTTGCGAAGGCCCTCGAGAACGCACAAAATGCCAAGGCCGAAGCCCAAAAGGCCCTCCAGGAGATTCAAGCGGTCAAGAAGATAGCGGCGGGTAAGGCATTCATTATGCAAAGGAAGCATGTGAAGGAAACTTTCCTTTTACTTACCCGAATTCGGAGCTCTCCAGGAGCGTTCGTAGATCTACCCAGCAGTGTATCGGATGCCGCGGAGTTCTACTGGGCCGAGGAAGGGAGCTCAACGGAGAAGTTGTTCTGGTCTCAGTATACTGGGACCGAACATCCGATGCCCTTGAGCGACCAGTTGAAGCAACTAGTCGAGCTTCACAAGGCGGCCGAACTGGCCATGAAGGGTCTCATAGTCCGGATGTGGCCTGGCGAGCCCCTGCCTGGCAGCTACTTCGGCCTGGTAAAGCGGCTTGTGAATTCCTGCCCACGGTTTGAAGTCATAAAGCGGTCCGTCTTCATTGAAGGTGCGCGCAGGGCCTTTGCCCATGCGAAAGTGCACTGGGTGAAGATGGACGCCGAAAAGCTGGTGAAGGAGGGGCCGCCGGAGGGCAAGGAGCATCGCCACCCCGAAAAGTATTATGACAATGTCCTGAAGGGTGCTCGCCTTGTGGCGGAGGAATGTGCTAAGGATGTAATATTTGAATGAATGTACTCATGTGATCCTGTAATATGAAAACGAGTTCATGTGCGCTATATAACGCTTGTTGATTTAAAATATTACCTTCTGTGCGGCCGTTTATAAAATCTGAGAGTTGGCTAGTCGTCGGCTTCTGCCCCCATGTAACTAGTACTGAGGTGTTCAGGATAAACCTGATCACTCTTTATCCCAGTTTTGGGTCCTTCGAAGGAGGTGTTCAGAACAACGAACCAGGCAATCGGACTATAAAGCTTTATTACTCTCACTTAGCCATAGAAGTCTACAATTTTAAATTTTGGCGAAGCCCCTAGTATTCGGAAGGCCAAACTTGCGGCGCTATGTACGCCTAAATCGGACAAGGCCGACTCCTCGCCCGAAGCGTAAAAAATCTTTAAGGATTTGAGACCTCTTGAACATCGACCAGCTCTCACCGCATCATGACAGTCAGTTTTCTGCTTTCTCCACTGAGGTGCTCGTCCGGAAGAACCGGGACACAATCGCAGTAGTTCTCCCAGTGCTACCTTAGCCGATATAGCGGAACGTAAGGTACCGAAACATGGGAGCTGGGCAAACCCAACTATTGACCCAAGACATGATTCGGAGCTGATGCATATAATGCTATAAGTTCGGGGTGCCTCACTGTCGAAAGTGTTCGGACTTTTCATGCCGTGTTATGGGGTACATTGAAGCCCCTGGCGCACTGGACGTATCAGAATGTACGGGTGCAATTTGTCGTAAATAAGCAGACAAGGAAAAAAAGATGAAGGAATGCAATAATGAGCTAGTGTTGTACATTGTTATTTAAATGATACGTCAAAGCGTATGTATACAAGTAGTGCAATAAGTAAAAATAGGACTATTTGACATGTCCTATCCAAGGTCAAGCTGCGTGTGGGTATGTAAAACAGGTATATCGATCGTTATCAGAAACCACCTGGGGATTCCCTTGTACGTCAAAGCTTCCTGCTTCCTTGGTGTTTCTTTCCCGTGACGGGTCCGATAATCAGGTGATCGGAGAGGGCCTTCAGAGAATAAGGGCTTGAAAGGAAGAAAATGTTAAAGATATACGGGTCCTGAAGCGGTTGAGCCGCATTGTGGGCCGTGCCATAGCTGTGCCTCCTCCTATGCCCATGGTATCTTGAGTGCGTAATGATGTACGCGCGGCGCAAATTTCGCCGCTTGACTGGGACTAGGACGGAGGCTGAATTGCTAGGCGAGCTCTGAACGTGCTTGGCGATCCTGTTGCAGGGTACTCCAGACTCGCTTGAAGGTGTCCGGGTTTTTTTCCGCCGAATTGGCGGTTTGCCTCAGAAGGCTGCTTTGCACTTCTGCTGCGAGGGCTGCAGTGTGCTCCTCCATACAGAGCGAGTGTTCTGTGTTTCCATTAACTGTTATAACCCCGCGAGGTCCTGGCATTTTGAGCTTGAGGTATGCATAATGTGGTACCGCGTTGAATCTGGCAAATGCGGTTCGTCCGAGCAGTGCGTGATAGCCACTGCGGAAGGGGACGATATCGAAGATTAACTCCTCGCTTCAGAAGTTGTCCGGAGATCCGAAGACCACTTCCAGCGTGATTGAGCCCGTGCAACAGGCCTCTACACCTGGTATGACACCTTTGAAGGTGGTTTTTGTGGGTTTGATCCTCGAGGGGTCTATACCCATTTTGCGCACTGTATCCTGATAGAGCAGGTTCAGGCTGCTGCCACCGTCCATAAGGACTCGAGTGAGGTGAAATCCGTCAATGATGGGGTCAAGGACCAATGCGGCAGAACCGCCATGACGGATACTGGTGGGGTGGTCCCTGCGATCGAAAGTGATCGGACAAGAAGACCATGGGTTGAACTTTGGGGCGACTGGCTCCATCGCATAGACGTCCCTTAGTGCACACTTCCGTTCCCGCTTGGGAATATGGGTTACGTATATCATGTTCACCGTTTTCACCTAGGGAGGAAATTTCTTATGTCCTCCTGTGTTCGGCGGCCGGGGCTCCTCCTCGTCGCCGCTATGCAGCCCCTTTTCCATGTTTTCGGCATTCAACTTGCCGGCCTATTTGAACACCCAGCATTCTCTGTCGGTGTGGTTGGCTGGCTTATCGGGGGTGCCATGAATTTGACACGAGCGATCGAGTATGCGGTCCAAACTGGACGGGCCCGGATTGCTTCTTTTGAATGGCTTTTTCCGCTGACCGGATTTAGAGCCACTGAATCCGGCATTGACTGCCATGTCTTCGGCGTTGTCGCCGTTGTTGCAGCGCTTGTGTGTGTTGTGATGTGGCCTGCCATTGCTATCTTTGGCATCTGAATTGCCAGGATTTCTTGATGTGTTGTTGCTGCGAGCCAGCCAGCTGTCCTCGCCCGCACAAAAGCGGGTCATGAGTGTTGTGAGGGCTGCCATGGACTTCGGCTTCTCTTGGCCAAGGTGTCGGGCGAGCCACTCATCGCGGATGTTATGCTTAAATGCCGCTAAGGCCTCGGCATCCGGACAGTCGACAATTTGGTTCTTTTTAGTTAGGAACCGAGTCCAGAATTTCCTGGCTGATTCCCCTGGCTGTTGGGTTATGTGACTCAAGTCATCAGCATCCGGTGGTTGCACATAAGTGCCCTAGAAGTTGTCAAGGAATGTGTCTTCCAAATTCTCCCAACTGCCAATGGAGTTTGCCGGCAGGCTATTCAGCCAATGCCGAGCTGGTCCTTTGAGTTTTAGTGGGAGGTACTTGATGGCATGTAGATCGTCACCGCGGGCCATGTGGATGTGGAGGAGGAAATCTTCAATCCATACCGCGGGGTCGGTTGTACCATCATATGATTCAATGTTCACGGGTTTAAATCCTTTTGGGAATTTGTGATCCATTACTTCGTCAGTGAAGCATAGGGGGTGTGCGGCGCCTCTGTGCCGGGCTATGTCACGACGCAGTTCATACGAGTCTTGTCTGCTGTATTCGGCCCGACCGGATTCGCTTTTAGTATATATGGCGTGACGGTCGTTGTCACGCGTTGGGGCGCGCCCCCGTGATCCGTAGATCGATCTTGTATGTCTTGCTTTGTTTTCCAATACGTCTCGCAGGTCCCGCGTGTTGCCCCGGGCCTTGGTGTTTTTGTTTGACTGGCGATGGGGTGCGGGCTGGCCTTCGGGCTGATATGTCGCTTTGTCTCGGCCACGAGGTGGCCGGTCAGCCGCATCATACGCTGGTAGTGTGGGCTTTAATGCTTCCTCCTCGAGTTGGGGTAGCAACCTACGCTTTGGGTAACTTTTGGTTGGGCGCTCGAGTTCGTATTCCTTGGCCCCCAGGACCTCGGTCCATCTATCCGCTAGCAGATCTTGGTCAGCTTAAAGCTGTTGTTGCTTTTTCTTCAGGCTTTTTGTTGTGGCTATAATCCGGCGCTTGAAGTGCTCCTGCTCGACGGGATCCTCGGGCACGATAAATTCTTCGTCGCTGAGGCTCACCTCGTCTTCGGAGAGGGGCATGTAATTGTCATCCTCTGATTCTCCGTCTGCTGCCTGTTCCTTAGGGCTAGCTTGCCCATCCTCCCGCTCGAAACCTGGCTGGACGGGATTGTCTTCGTATTCGGCACTATCCACAGCGTTATTGTCTCTTGTGCCAGTATCGCTGCTTTTGCTATGGCGGGGCTTAGAGCGGCGCCGATGACGCCAGTGCTTAGATTGCTTCTCGGGGGGATTATCCTCTGTTGCCTTATTGCCATCGCTTTCTTTGGGGGTGTCCACCATGTATATATCATATGATGAGGTGGCAGTCCAGTGCCCTGTGGGCGGTGGTTCCTATTCTTCTCCTGCATCGTCGTCCATACCGTCGATGTCTTCGGAGCCAAAATCGAGCATGTCCGTTAAGTCGTCGACAGTGGCTATTAAGTGGGTGGTGGGCGGGGAACAAATTTCTTCGTCGTCCGCTTCCCACTCAAGCCGGACATAGTTCGGCCAAGGGCCTCCTGACAAGGAGAGAGACCTTGATGAATTTAGCATGTTGCCCAGGGGCGAGTGCTGAAAGATATCCGCGGAGGAAAACTCCATGATCGGTGCCCAATCAGATTCGATAGGCACGGATGCAGGCGGTTCGGAGCCCGTGGCCGGGGACGAATCCAAGGGTCCGGCAACACTGGTCTCATAGGAGGTGAAGTCAGTATTCGGCTCTATCGCCGTTGAGTGTGCGGCCTCCGTGGCGGGGTCCATCCACCCGTCCTCGGACGGCGCGATCTGCTCCAGATTGAGGGCCAGAGTAGCCACGGGTGTGATCTCCCGAACACCGTCCGACGGCAGAGCTAAGTCATGCTCGTCGAGACTGTGCGGCGCACCTGACATGGGCTCGAATCCATCAAAGATCAAGTCTCCGCGGATGTCGGCAGTGTAGTTTAAGCTTCCAAACCTGACCTGATGGCCAGGGGCGTAGCTCTTGATCTGCTCCAGATGGCCAAGCGAGTTGGCCCGCAGTACGAAGCCGCCGAACATGAAGATCTGTCCGGGGAGAAAAACCTCACCTTGGATCGCATCGTTGCCGATGATCAAAGGAGCCATCAAGCCTTTATCGTGACAGCACAGTGGAACTCTCAATTAAAGCACCAATGTCAGTGTCAAAACTAGCGGATCTCGGGTAGGGGGTCCCGAACTGTGCGTCTAAGGCAGATGGTAACAGGAGGCGGGGGACACAATGTTTACCCAGGTTCGGGCCCTCTCGATGGAGGTAATACCCTACTTACTGCTTGATTGATCTTGATGATATGAGTATTACAAGAGTTGATCTACCACGAGATCGTAGAGGCTAAACCCTAGAAGCTAGCCTATGATTATGATTGTTGTTGTCCTACGGACTAAACCCTCCGGTTTATATAGACACTGGAGGGGGCTAGGGTTACACAGAGTCGGTTACAAGGGAGGAGATCTACATATCCGAATTGCCAAGCTTGCCTTCCACGCAAAGGAGAGTCCCACCTGGACACGGGACGAAGTCTTCAATCTTGTATCTTCATAGTCCAACAGTCCGACCAAGGTATATAGTCCGGCTGTCCGAGGACCCCCTAATCCAGGACTCCCTCACCCGGCAAGACCCTTGCCGGGGCAGCCTCAGCAGCCCCGACAAGACCCTTGCTAGGGCGGCTCGCCCACAACAGCGGAATGAGCCACCCTCGAGCCCATGGGTTCCAACTCAACCAACCACGTTGGAACTAGGGCTCGGGAGGCACCTCCATGGTGGCATGCAGATCTTTGTCAAGACCATAGATATTCAAGATCAGATGAGGATTAAAAGACAATGGTCCTCGGGAAGATCCTTGCCGAGGAGAGCCACAAGACCCCCGGCAAGATCCTTGCCGGGGACGACAGCGCGCCACGGCAAGACCCTTGCCGGGCCACCCGGCAAGGCCCTCACCGAGGACGCCAGCGGGGCCACCTCCAGGCCCGCACCAGCCAAGCTTCCACCGCCGTTCACATGCAGCTGCCAGCCCAACCAGCTGGGCTGGCACCTGTCTGGCAACATGCGCCTCCCAGACCAGATCAGCAAGCACATACGTGGCGACATGCAGATCTTTGTGAAGGCCCTACTGCCGTGCAACCTCAGCTGCTTGCCTGCCTACATGGTGCCGCATGCAGCGCTGGCCAGGGCGCGTGTCGAAGCAAGGGGGAGCGGTGACGGACGGGACGGGTGTCGGCGTCAAAACCGGCGGATCTCGGGTAGGGGATCCCAAACTGTGCGTCTAAGGCGGATGGTAACAGGAGGCAGGGGACACGATGTTTACCCAGGTTCGGGCCCTCTCGATGGAGGTAATAACCTACTTCCTGCTTGATTGATCTTGATGATATGAGTATTACAAGAGTTGATCTACCACGAGATCGTAGAGGCTAAACCCTAGAAGCTAGCCTATGGTATGATTGTTGTTGTCCTACGGACTAAACCCTCCGGTTTATATAGACACCGGAGGGGGCTAGGGTTACACAGAGTCGGTTACAAGGGAGGAGATCTACATATCCGTATTGCCAAGCTTGCCTTCCATGCCAAGGAGAGTCCCATCCGGACACGGGACGAAGTCTTCAATCTTGTATCTTCATAGTCCAACAGTCCGGCCAAAGGATATAGTCCGGCTGTCCGAGGACCCCCTAATCCAGGACTCCCTCAGTAGCCCCCGAACCAGGCTTCAATGGCGATGAGTCCGACGCGCAGATTGTCTTCGGCATTGCAAGGCGGGTTCTTCTCCAAATTCTGAATACCTGTTGAGTAGTGTCCGGCTTCCCATAAATGTTGCACTCCTTGGCTTCCGCGCCTAATAATGGCTATCTTCCACGTGTCGAGCGAATGCGAGAAGCTAGGGCATTTTTACATTTGCCACCCTAGCCATGTGAGTAAATCGTCTATTAAAGAGACGGGGATTCTCATATCCAGATCACACCATCCTCCCAAAGCGAGCATCCACCGGAGCGAGCCCAGAAAAAATCCATTCCAGCATGGCCGGCCATCGCAGCTCCTCCTCTCGGTCCCGTAGCCCTAAGCCCGGTAATTGGAAGAAGTGTTCCGTCCCCCACAACCAATTAGTAGAGTTACAGACCCAGGGATTTCTCCCTCCAGCGTATATGGTTCCCGTTCGAGCCGGGCTCGCCACCTACAATGGCGGGGAGCAAGCAGAGAACTTTCCCAACCCATCCAAGGGGGAGCGGGTATGCCTTGTCCCTTACTTATTAAGAGGGCTTGGATTTCCAATTCATCCGTTCCTCCGCGGGCTCCTGGAGTTCTACGGCCTCCAGCTGCATAATTTAACTCCCGCCTCCATATTACACATCGCTGGCTATGTCGCCCTTTGCGAGCTGTTTCTGGGCTGCGAAGCTCATTTTGAGCTATGGAAGAGGCTATTTTGCCTCGTACCCCGTACACAGGAGGGGTCAATATACCAAGTGGGCGGAGCCGAAACATGGCGCATCGCCGGGACCGGATACCTGTCCGGTACTCCGAAGAAGACATCCGAGGAATGGCCTTCGGAGTGGTTTTATATGGAGGACGTCCCCCTTCCGGACCCTATTCGGATGGGCCTTCTTGAGTTCGACAATGCTCCCTTGAAGAAACGCCGCAGCTAGTGCCCTCGAAGCCCGTAGGAGGAAGATAATGGGGAAGTCCTTTACGTGATGAGTCGGATACAAACGTTTGCCCAGTCAGGATTGACAGTAATTGAGGTTATGTCAATATGTATAATGCGGGGGTAAAACCACTTCAATACCGGGGGCAACCCATGTGGCACTTCAACGGAGAAGACGATGCCACCCGCTGCGGTCGTAAGGGACCGGACTCAGTTGCTGCGCTAGCAAAAATCCTGTCGGATTTGTACAAAGGAGAGGAAGAGGAGTTCATCCGCATTAAGCCACGGGATGGATTCTCCACGTACAACCCTCCAAGATGGGTGAGCTGTCACTTTTTACTCCCAACCTTCCCGCATTCTTCATCATAAGTGTTTCCCTTGCCGCTTCATGGCAGGAACTGCGAAAAGCTGTAAGGGAGGTCCACACCCCGCCTCCACAACCGGAGGACCCTGACCGGGCCCTCGACCCCGGACTCGAAGAGGATCCGGACATATTTGTGGAGCTGATCGACAGGACATTCTATCAATTGAGCTGCGATGATGCCATGGTGGCCATCATAGCCGATTATCCTGGACTACTCCCTGCATCGCATGTAAGTAAAACCGAAGTCCCAACTTCCGAGAAGGATCCCCTTTTCTGCACTTCACCTACCGCACACATATGGTGTCTTACAGGGAAGGCCCTCGGGACGCCATGCCGAACCCGTAGTGACTCGCCAACAAGGGGCACCGAAGCCGGGTAGGCTTAAAAGGAAGGCGGTTAGGACTGAGACGCTGTCTCAGAGGTATGATACAGAACCCCGCTCCGTGGTTGTCGTCTTTTAAAATATAATAACGTCTATGTTTCCTAGTAGCAAAAACGCTCGCCGGACTATATCCGGAGAGGCTGCCGGTCACGCCTCCACCAGTCGGGCTCCAGAGCCGGACATAGAGGCGGACGCTAACATGGGGCGAACGCCGGATGTTCCTCCTACAGAGGATGCGGATAGGCTATCTGCTACAAATTCCGAAGTGGAGAGCGCTATGAATCACAGGCGTCGCCGCGCCGTACTCCGTGACGCTTGTTTCTCCCAAGAGGCCTTTGATGCCTTCAACTCAGGAGACGCGTACATCCGTGCTGCTCAAAATGGTATTGCCAGAGCCACGGACCAGTATGTAAAGGATATACGGGTAAGAAAATCTGATAATTATGTATATCAGTAGCCCCTGAGACTTGAAACAGTTGACACAACTGATTTAAGGATCATTATTTGTGCAGGTTCTTACAGAGAAGAATACCCAATTGTCTCAAGAGCTGGAAGAGTGCAAAGCCCAGCTACGGGCCGCAGTTGCCGCAATGAAGGAGTCCGAGAAGGCCCCCTCTGGTAACACTTGTCTCTATCGAAAAGAATGACATGTACCGGTTAGTATGCGGCATGCATGCAAATCTAACAATAGATTCTGCAGATGATCCCGGGGTTAATCCGGAGGTAGTGCCAGGGGATGAGCAACATGCTAAATGACAGTTAAAGGCTGGCGAGCGCGTGCTTAAGTAGGTTAGGCGGGAGAAAAATGATCTCCAAGATGCCAATATCCGGCTGAGTGTTGAACTGAAAGATGTTCGGGCCCAACTTGCTGACTCCGTAAAGGAGAATAAGAGGCTTCGACGCGGCATTTTTAGTAAGTGCTTGAACGAACTTTTTATTGAGTTCGGCGAAGAAACTGGCTAACAGAGTTATATCTGTAGGTATGCTGACAGGTCGTCCCGTAGAGGAAATGCCCGGGTCTGCAGGTGATCTTCTGCCCAAGCTATCACAACTGCACAAACAAGTTCGGCAGGTGATGCAGGGCATTACCCAAGCCTTGTGGCCATCCGCCTCCCTGCCAGGAGGCATGGGGGAGCTTGTGGATAAGCTCAAGGGAGCGCGGCGGCGCTTCCGATTATGGAAGATATCAGCCTACCGACAAGGTGCGAGGGAAGCCTGGGCCATGGTGAAGACGCGATATACCAAGGCTGACCCGAACCACATGGCCGAGGTCGGACCTGTGGGGCCCGATGGGAAAGAGATCCCCGTCAGTTTGGTGTATGACCAACTAGAATTAGCCGCAAAGTATTCCCAACAGGATTGTAGGCTAGACAGCCTGTTGGATGGTATAGAAGAAGAATTTAGTCAGTCTAAGTGACTGTGTACTTAAAGTGACATGTATTGTCCCTAGCCGGATTGTAAATCATTTGTCATGGCGGACCTTTTCGCTTCAACCTCTGGACCCGACAGTCCGGAGTGTATCCGAATACCCGCTCAGTTATGAAAAAACCGGGGTACGCGTGGAAACCAGGCGTAGGGGTCATAAGTGCTTGAACAGACAAGTACCCAACTAGCTATGTTATATTACATGGATAGTAAGAAACATCTTCCAGGGAGAATAGTTCCGTTAGGGGTTCCTTTCCCTGGGTACGCATGCCCTAATGTGCATGTCTGAGCTGCGAAAAGAGACGCAGGATATAAAAATCTGGGGGCATGTATTGCAATAGATAAAAGTCATCTTTTGTTCACCGACCGAGTAGCTTTCGGCTTCACCCAGTCTGAGGTACACATCCGGCTGACCCGGCAGTAACAATCGCAGAGGTGCTCCCCTTATGCCCTAGCCGAATTAACGGGAACGTAGGGCATAAACACAAGAGCCAGGCAACCCAGCTTGGCCAAAACTTAAGTCATATCGATGCATATAATGGCGAAAAAAGGTACATGTGGAAGAATAACACATGTGTGGGGCATATAGCCCGGAAAATAGTTATATTAAGCTTCTGTATAAGAAGCCCCCAGGTATAATGAGCGCGGCTAGCGCGTCAAGATTGTGTAGTCAAGACACATTTTAGCCTTTGAAGGCCTTGAAGAAGAAAAAAAGAGAAGGGAAGAAAGAGAGAAAGAAAGAAAAGACAGATAACGAATATAAAAAAATTGACAGAGGTAAGGAGACGAACACCGAGTCCGGCACTAGGCGTAGAACCTTCGGAGTCTGGCGGCGTTCCATGGGTTTGGCTCGAGTCGATTGTCCGATGCATCCCGCAGACGGTACGCTCCACCGGTCAGAACTTGGTCAATAACGAAGGGACCTTCCCATTTGGGCTTGAGCTTGTTCTTTTTCTTCTCCGGTAGGCGTAGAACGAGTTCGCCAACGTTATAAGTTTTGGCCCGTACTTCTCTGCTTTGATACCTTCGAGCCTGTTGCTGATAGAATGCGGAACGGGCCTTTGCCACATCGCGCTGCTCCTCCAGGGCGTCCAAACTATCCTGCCGATCAAGCTCGGCTTCTTTCTCTTCATACATGCGCACTCGAGGTGAGTCATGAATTATGTCGCAGGGCAGTACCGCCTCTGCGCCGTACACCATAAAAACGGTGTGTATCCGGTAGTGTGATTCGGCGTGGTCCGCAGCCCCCATAGTACGGAGTCGAGCTCCTCTACCCAGTGTGTATCGGATTCCTTCAAGGATCGCACTAATCTGGGTTTAATGCCGCTCATGATAAGACCATTTGCTCGCTCGACTTGACCGTTAGTTTGCGGGTGATAGACAGAAGCATAATCGAGCTTGATGCCCATGTTGCTGCACCAAAGTTTTACCTCGTCGGCTGTAAAGTTCGAGCCGTTATCGGTGATGATGCTGTGGGGGACGCCATAATGGTGTACAACCCCGGATATGAAGTCTATCACTGGTCCGGATTCGGCCGTTTTAACTGGTTTGGCTTCTATCCATTTGGTGAATTTGTCCACCATGACCAATAGGTATTTTTTCTTATGGCTTCCCCCTTTAAGGGGTCCGACCATATCAAGCCCCCAGACCGCAAAGGGCCAAGTGATGGGGATTGTTTGGAGAGCGGTAGGCGGCATATGGCTTTGGTTTGCAAAAAGCTGGCAACCGACGCAACGTTGAACGAGGTCCTGTGCGTCTGCTCGGGCCGTTGGCCAGTAGAAACCTGTACGGAAGGCCTTGCTTACAAGGGCCCGGGCTGCGGCGTGGTGGCCGCCAAGTCCAGCATGAATTTCTGCCAAAAGTTTCCGTCCTTCCTCTTCGGAGATGCACCTTTGAAGGACTCCGGTAGCGCTTTTCTTATAAAGCTCTCCCTCGTGGACCTTGTAGGCTTTAGACCGCCGCACAATGCAGCGCGCCTCGTTTGGGTCCTCGGGTAGTTCCTGCCGAGTTAGGTAGGCCAGGAATGGTTCTGTCCACGGGGCGATGACAGCCATTATCACGTGGGCGGAAGGTGTTATTTCGGTGGCAGAGCCTCCGATTATGTCAGAGTGTTCGGTATCTGGTGTTGTGGCCGGGTCCGGACTATTGTTACCGGTCTCTCCTTCCCATACCACGGATGGCTTAAACAGCCTTTCCAAGAAGATATTAGGTGGGACAGGGTCGCGCTTAGCGCCGATGCGGGCGAGGATATCCGCCGCCTGATTGTTTTCCCGGGCCACATGGTGGAATTCAAGCCCCTCGAACCGAGCTGACATTTTGAGGACGGCGTTGCGATAAGCCGCCATTTTTGGATCCTTGGCGTCGAAGTCTCCATTTATTTGAGATATTGCCTGGTTCGAGTCCCCACGCACCTCCAGGCGTTGAATGCCCATGGAGACTGCCATCCGGAGACCATGTAACAGGGCCTCATATTCTGCTGCATTGTTGGAGTCTGTGTATAGTATTTGGAGTACGTATTGGACTGTATCTCCGGTGGGGGATGTCAGGACGACGCCAGCCCCCAGACCAGCCAACATTTTAGAGCCGTCAAAGTGCATAATCCAATTGGAGTACGCGCCGTACTCTTTAGGGAGTTCGGCTTCTGTCCATTCGGCGACGAAATCAGCCAGTACTTGTGACTTAATGGCTCGCCGTGGTTTGTATATTATGTCGAACGGGAGGAGCTCAATAGCCCATTTAGCAATCCGGCCCGTGGCCTCGCGGTTGTTTATTATGTCGTTGAGTGGTACTTCAGAGGCCACCGTGATTGAACACTCTTGAAAGTAGTGTCGTAGTTTCCGGGATGCCATGAAGACCGCGTATGCTATCTTTTGATAATGTGGGTACCGTGATTTGCATGGAGTGAGGACAGTGGATACATAGTATACCGGCTTTTGAAGCGGGAACTTATGTCCGTCCATCTCTCGTTCGACGACGAGCACTGCGCTTACAACTTGGTGTGTTGCCGCTATATATAGCAGCATTGGTTCGCCGACGTTAGGTGCGGCCAAGATTGGGTTTGTGGCCAAAACGGCTTTTATTTCTTCTAATCCGGCCGTGGCCGCATCCGTCCACTCGAAGTGTTCGGTGCGTCGAAGAAGGCGATAAAGAGGCAGTGCCTTTTCTCCTAATCGGGAGATGAAGCGGCTTAAGGCAGCCACGCATCCAGTTAGTTTCTGGATTTGCTTGAGGTCTGTTGGGATGGCCAACTGTGACAGAGCTCGGATTTTAGCCGGATTTGCTTCGATTCCTCTGTTGGAGACGATGAAGCCTAAGAGCTTTCCGGCGGGCACGCCGAAGACGCATTTTTCTGGATTGAGCTTAATGTCGTATGTTCGGAGATTGTCGAACATGAGCCTCAAGTCGTCTATTAAGGATTCGACGTGTCTGGTTTTAATGACCACATCGTCTACGTATGCCTCCACTGTTTTGCCAATCTGTGTCTCCAAGCATGTCTGAATCATGCGTTGATAGGTTGCACCGGCGTTTTTGAGCCCGAAAGGCATGGTGTTAAAACAGAAGGGGCCGTATGGGGTGATAAATGCCGTTGCGGCTTGATCGGACTCCGCCATCTTTATTTGATGGTATCCGGAGTATGCGTCGAGGAAACACAATGAGTCGTGTCCTGCGGTAGCGTCGATAATTTGATCGATGCGAGGGAGGGGGAAGGGATCCTTTGGGCAAGACTTATTAAGGTCCTTGAAGTCAACGCATAGGCGCCAGGATTTGTCCTTCTTTGGTACCATCACCAGGTTTGCTAGCCAGTCCGGATGTTTTATTTCTCGAATGAATCCGGCCTCCAGTAACTTGGCTAGCTCCTCTCCCATAGCTTGTCGCTTAGGCTCAGAGAAGCGCCGAAGAGTTTGCTTGACCGACTTGAATCCTTTTAGAATGTTAAGGCTATGCTCGGCCAGCCAGCGTGGGATTCCTGGCATGTCTGAAGGATGTCAGGCGAATATGTCCCAATTTTCGCGCAAGAACTCCCGTAGTGCGGCGTCTACTGTGGGGTTTAACTGTGCCCCAATGGATGCTGTTTTTGTAGGGTCCGTTGGATGGACTTGTAATTTGACTATTTCATCCGCTGGTTTAAAAGAGGTGGACTTGGATCTTTTGTCAAGTATCACGTCGTACCTGTCCAATGTGGAGCACAGCGCAGTTAATTCCTCGGCCGCGAGGGCTTCAGATAACGCCTCGAGGGCCAGTGCGGCTGTTTTATTTTCGGCGCGGAGTGCTATGTCCGGATCACTAGTTAGAGTGATGATTCCATTGGGCCCGGGCATTTTGAGCTTCATGTACCCATAATGGGGTATAGCTTGGAAGATCGTGAATGCCTCCCGCCCTAGAAGGGCGTGGTATCTGTTATTGAACGGGGCCACTTGGAACGTGATTTCTTCGGACCTATAATTCTCCGGCGTGCCGAATACCACATCTAGTGTGACTTTCCCAGCACATCATGCCTCCCGACTGGGGATGATTCCTCTGAAGGTCGTGCTGCTTTGCTCAATGCGGCTTCTGTCTATTTCCATTTTTCGAAGAGTCTCCTCATAGATGAGTTTCAATCCGCTGCCGCCGTCCATGAGCACTTTAGTAAGCCGGAAGCCGTCCACAATTGGACTAAGGACCAAAGCGGCTGGTGCTCGGGCTGTTCGGAATTTAGGTTCGTCACTGTCATTGAAGGTGATAGCCGTATCGCTCCATGGATTTATTGCTGCCACATGGCAGACTTCGGCAAGGCTGCGGAGTGCTTGCTTACGCCTATTATTTGAGGCGAAGGTCTCGAAGACTGTCAATACTGTATTGTTGTTCTCCACGGGATGGTGCTCTGCGGTATTGTTGATGAGGAGATCCTCACCGCTCTTGGCCACCTGCCGGAGTACCCAACATGCTCTAAGGCTGTGTGTTGGCATGGTATCCGATGTACTGTGAATTTTTCATGGCCCATTAAGCCATCCCTCCAATACGGTTCCACGCCCTGTAGTGGGCTTTTGTTTCTTTGTAACTGGATCGGGTGAATTATGAGAGTATACCCTTTTAGTTCGGACGAGGGGTTTAGTGAGGGCCGGAGGGTCCCAGAATTTTGTTTGGGTTTTCCAGGCGCTTTCCATCGCACAGTACTTCCGTACTATGGCCACCAAGTCAGCGAAGTGTGCTATGTCACGGCGACTTATGGCGTTGAGGATTCCCTTGTCCGTGCAATTATTGCAAAAGAATGAAATTGCGTCCTCCTCGCGACAGTCCTTGACCTTGTTCATTACAAGGAGGAATCTGGCCCAATAGTGGTGTACTGTCTCGTGGGGCTCTTGTCTAATGTGGGAAAGATCGCTTATATCTGGGTGGGTGGGTGGATTTAAGTCCGAACCTTGACCCGATCTGAGACCCAGGGGCGGAGGAGTTTCCGATCTTAGAAGTTCGGGCTCCGGAATGTTGCCCAATAGGTCTGGCCCGCTGCCTGATTCTAGGTTCAGGGTTTGGGCCATGTCCTCCCGTAGACGGGTATCCGGCTCGAAGAGCTCAGGAATCTGGACATAGTTCGTCCTCAAGATGGAGGAAGAATTGCTGAGTTGCTCCTCCACCACCGCTATCTGATGGGTGACCGGCGGAGAGTTAATCTCCCTTTGGTCGGGTTTAAGCCCAATCCGATCATAGTCCGTAGCGACTCCCAAAGCGGTGATGCAATCCAAGAGCTCGTTCAAGGAGGAGAGCTCCATTAGATCCATCTGCTCGGCGAGTCCCGAGCCGACGCGGAGGCGGTTTTTGATGACCTGAGAGGTCATCGTCGGTGCAGCGGCCGAACTGGCGGTCATGATGAAGTCGCCTAACCGGAGAGTTTGACCTACAGCCAGGGCTCCCCCGGAAGTGATGTTGTCCTTGACAACAAGACGAGCCATCAAGCCTTATGATGACGACACAGTGGAACTCTCAATGAAAGCACCAATGTCGGTGTCAAAACCGGCGGATCTCGGGTAGGGGGTCCCGAACTGTGCGTCTAAGGCGGATGGTAACAGGAGGCAGGGGACACGATGTTTACCCAGGTTCGGGCCCTCTCGATGGAGGTAATACCCTACTTCCTGCTTGATTGATCTTGATGATATGAGTATTACAAGAGTTGATCTACCACGAGATCATAGAGGCTAGACCCTAGAAGCTAGCCTATGGTATGATTGTTGTTGTCCTACGGACTAAACCCTCCGGTTTATATAGACACCGGAGGGGGCTAGGGTTACACAGAGTCGGTTACAAGGGAGGGGATCTACATATCGGTATTGCCAAGCTTGCCTTCCACGCCAAGGAGAGTCCCATCCGGACACGGGACGAAGTCTTCAATCTTGTATCTTCATAGTCCAACAGTCCGGCCAAAGGATATAGTCCGGCTGTCCGAGGAACCCCTAATCCAGGACTCCCTCAACGGGCCTCACCCCCGTCCCCGATAAAGCTAGGGGACACCTAAGCGATGCATTAAATGCGTCTTGTCCTGTAATACGAGCGATAAGCTCGTAGCACTGTACGCCTTTCCACCTCCTGTGTGCCACTGTGGCAGCCCCTTTCGACTATAAAAGGAGGCCCATGGCGTACTGGAGAAGGGGTCGGCTCTCTGGAACTACTCGGCCACTGTAGCTAGTTCGAGGGCTCAAGAACACTCAATACATCCACCAAAGCAGGACTAGGGTTTTACGCATCCTCGCGGCCCGAACCTGGGTAAACGATCCTTGTGCTGATTACTAATCCTGCTCTTCTTGCAACCCTGCGCCCCAGCAACCGTAGTAGGGATTCTTGTGATCCCATAGGTGTCGTTCCACACCGACATTCGGTTCCATCCTTTTGGCTTTGGCAACACCGTCCACAATGGTTCCCACAATGCCAAAAGCTATTTTCACATTTGGCTACACATTGTGGAGGCCCTTAACCGTACCACTTGGTTTTGCTCCTGTGTGCTATCTATACAAATCTCAATTATATTGATCTAAAGAATTATAGAATCAAGATTAGTAAAAAGGAGGTGATTTTCCGCGGGATGGTGGGGGAGGTTTCGTCCCACATGTCAGTGCTTTACCAAGCCGATCCGCTTCCCACATGAGGCAGAACAACGGCAGAAGCAACACGTGGTTAACTTGAAGAAGATGAGGGAGAATCGGATTCAGCAACGAGTGAAATGATGGTTGCTTCGTCCCTCCACCTTCTTTTTTTAGCATTATTACTTCGTCCCTCCAACTTAACTGCGGGAAAGGTGCAACTTTGTGATTTGACACCTCATTGCTCATTACTACGCCGGCGCCAAGACTGGGTGCTTCACCCCGGCTGCTCTGCACTGTATTCCCGTATGGCACGTGGACCCGGTAGCTTGATGCCCCACATGTCGGCGAAAGGGACTAGAAGATTTATGAAAGCGAGCGCTCCACTCTTATGATGGAGGAGTACATGACACGACAGCCCAGTGAACTGTCACTTGTACTATATATAGTACTATAGTTTTGCTGTTTCGCATGATCCATCGATACAAACCCGATTAAACAGGAAAGGGCGGGATTTTTCCCACGCGGTATATACTGGCCATACATTTCAAAGGCAATTTTAATGCATGCAAACTGAATAATTAAGTAACAATATGATATCTAGTAAAACTAAAAACACATATGATTTATTGTGTTAGAGTGTAGTAGTAGTGCTGTATTGCATAGTTGTTAGATGTAACATGCGAGAACATGTAGAGATGTAGTTTTGGAGGGCCTACAGAGAGAAAAGCGTAATAAGTTCACCGAACTTCAGAATAAGCTGATTACGGTCACTATATACGTTTTGCGGTGATTATACGGTCACTTGCTCACGGTTCAGCATCGGATTGCACTCTGTTGACCGGCCAAATAGTTTGTGTGGCACCATGTTGACTAATTAAATTGACCACGTTCCTTGTGGGTCCCACCTATGTGTTCGCATAGGGAAAAGGTCAGATAAACACAAATTTACGCAGGCGCGACAAGACTCCACCCCGTGCGCGGGAATCATCTGGTTGTGTATGTGTCTGTCAGGGCCTGATGTGTGCGCATGCATGTGTAGGTTGAGCACTTCAGCGTGAGAGTGTGTGTTGGTCGTGTGGTGTACTGGTGTGTGCATGCATGCGTGCGTGTGTGCGTGTGAGTGTTGCGTGCGTGCGTGGGTGCATGTATTCGTGTGAGTGTTGCGTGCATGCAGTTCGTGTGCATGCGTGCGTGTGTGTATAATCACCACACCAGCTCCTGTGTGTTAAAACAGACGGCTCAGCATACCAATACAAGGCCACCTTGTCCGCTGTGCCCGCGGTCATGACTTCGAACCACTGTCCAATATTTTTTTGTCGTTTGTTTTCATTCTTACTAGCAAGATGCCCGTGCGTTGCACGTGACATCAAGATGCATTTGTATGACTAGTTTATCTTGTGAGAGAAAAGGATGAATGAGGGAAGGCCTTATTTGCAAATGTGGAGAGGTGTGTGGGTACCTTTTTGCAAAATTGTCATAGTTTCTTTCCTATCCGTCAGATATAAATCGGACGGCCTATATTGCAGGATGGCAGGCACACCATCATCACCAACTCTGTTTTTTATAAGAGTGTATTTTATCCCTACTCTTATAAAAAGCATAGTCGGTGATGATCGTGTGCCTGCCATCCTGTAATATAGGCCGTCCAATCTATATCTGACGGATAGGAAGGAAACTATGGCAATTTTGCAAAAAGATACCCACACCCCTCTCCACACTTGCAAATAAGGCATTCCCTTGTTCATCCTTTTCTCCCACAAGATAAACTACTCATACAAATGCATCCTGATGTTCCGTGCAACGCATGGGCATCTTGCTAGTTTTTATAAGAGTGTAGATGTAGAGTAGATACAAGCCGACAGGTGGGCCCGATGGTAGTGAGATAATGTGATGCAACACTAGAGGTGCCATGTGGAGCGTTTAACTGGTCAACTAGCCGTGTCTTGAGCAAATACAGAGTTGTACGGTGAGCCCGTGACTGTATAATAACCACAAAATGTCAATGGTGACCGTAATGAGTGGATTCTGAAGTCCAATGTACGTATCGTGCTTTCACTTCAAATACAATGATCGTCACTGTATATATCGCGAGAGAAAGATGAAACATGCGTGAATGTGCTGGGGGCTTACTTTTAGAGGACCTGGAGATAGTTTGTGTGCGTACGTGAAAGGGGCGTAGAGGGGGGTATGCGATGGAGAGAGAGATGCTCTTCGTTTCTCTTTATTATGACTAACTTTATATATAGTATAAAAATATACAAATTCACGGTGCGGAACAAATATCATTGTGGGCACCATGCAATGCAAGCGTTCATACTCCTCCATATAACTTTGTAATGTTGTATATATGTAGAAATTCTAAAATATTTTTTTGGCCACACTTTATTCAAAAGGAATGTTATATGCAAAATAAACGTGAAGAGAGGGCTTTTTAGATCAATGGGGTACGTGATGTAACATGTGTGAATGTGTAGTTGATGCATTTGGCAGGGCCTAGAGAGGTACGTGTGTGTATTACGTATTTGGGAGAGGCGTGGATAGAGGGGCCGAAAGGGGGGCGTGGGAGAGATAGCACGAGAAATGAGAGTGGTCTAGAGAGAGAGACGAATATGACATCACGGCGAGAGATTCCCTTGAGTGTGTATATGCAAGGGGGGAGTGGATAGAGGCACCAAGAGAATTTTTTTTAGGTGTGGTGTATGTGTTGGTATGTGTGGGTGTGAGAAGATAACGAGACGTGGGGGCAGAGGGTGTGTCACCGCGTGAGGTCCGGTGGGTCGAGGTGAGGCCCTTCATTCGGTTCCGTCGTGTGCCACATTGGTCGGCCCGTGACGCATTTAGGGAGACCCATGGATGACTAGTCGTACAAGACAAAGATAGCATAATTGTGAAGGACTCTATGTCCACTGACAAAGCCGGCTAGGATTTGTAACCCTAGGTTCTCGGACTAAGGTAACCCCTTTATCTCTGATATTACTATTCATCCAACCTAACTTTAAGGGGCATCCTACAGAATGCTCTGCTAGAATCATACTCGTCGATTAGGAAGAGAGGTGTGAGACAATGCGTGAGAGACAGGCCTAAAGATAATGTGCGTACAGGAGACACGTAGGCAGGTCTATGTATATAGAAAGGGTCGATGGGGATTGTGCGTGTGTATGCTTGCGAGAGGAAGAGTGCTTGTGATAAAGGTTAGTGAAAACAGTCGTAAATGGTTACGAGAGGGAGGGAGGGTTATATCGAGAGCATGTGTGCGAGAAAGACACCTCGGGAGAGAGTGTGTGAGCATGTGTGAGAGACCACCGATGGAGAGTGAAACTACACGTACAAGACTGTTGTACACATTGATTAAAGATATAAATTGTATCCAAATATTAGGATGGGATCATGATATTTGCAATTCGCGTAAGGAACGGTCATTGATCCATCAGACATCTAGATTCTATCGAATTTGAGCATGTCTATGTTATTATTCGACACAATTGATCCACATAGTTAGTATTTTGAACTCCAGACAATGCATCGCTTTAGCAATCGAATATAAACGTGAGTATAGTTCATGTTGTGTGTGTAAAGCACATTATACATACGAAAGTTACACAATGAACATTATAAATAGCTACCTATGAACTAGCATACATTTGAATTCAACTTAAGGTGGTTTTAAAAAATCGAATTCAACATGAAGTCCATTCAATTATTTGAATTTGATATCATGGCATTTGTAAATCATACCTAAATTATGGGGGCACCAATCTTTGCTCTGATTTTGTACATAATAGCATATGTAGTCGTGTACAAAATAGATTCTAATTTAGCTCCTCCATTCCAAAATAATCGTAGTTATAGGATTTTCAAGTGTCAAAATTTCAAAAAGAAGCGGATAATTTAATGAGGTTTTCAAACATACAAGGTCAAATTTAACGTTGTCTATTTAGGTCAATCCTCAAAGTTCAAGAGTACTCTAAACGTGAATGCTTGTGTTTCAAAATTTCGAACGAAGTGCCAAAAGAGCCTCTACTCGCCCGAAACCGCGTGAGACCAATGTTTGGTAGTACAAGGAAATTACTTTTCTAATAACTCCGACCCGTGAAACCTACCGGCCCGACGTCCAAAGGTCTAAACCAGGGTAGGTTTGTAGCTTCATCTAGACGCCACGCAACCGCCTCCGAAAAACATTCATACACAATGGCCGCCTAAGCACACATGCGCGCGGCCGAAATCGCTCCCGCCCACTATTTGGGACACCTGGGATTACCATCCTACCCCCGACCCGCGGTAGGTCCGAAATTTAAGAGGGGGGGAAAGTTTGTACTTTCCCCAAATTTCAAACAAGCGCGTCCCATCTTCTGTTCAAAAAAGCCAAAAATAAGCGCGTCCCAGACCGAAACATGGTTCTCCCCCTTCCCCCGCCCACCCGTCCGATTCCCCATTCGTACTCCATGGGCGCAAAAACTACCTCTCCACCAGTCGCGAAACCCCGGCGTCCTCCGTCCGACCCCATTCCACCCATCAACCGCCGCCCTCCTCCATCACGCCGGAGCCGATACCCCGATGTCGTCGTCCACCACAACCTCAACCGCAACACCCTGCACGGCTAGTAGTTGAAGCCGAGGCCGAGTCGTCCGTACCCGAGCCAGTTCAACCACGCCGTCCTGCGCCTCACCGTTGCCGCTCCAACTTCGCCACCCTCCACCGCACCGGAGTTGTTCCTGCTACGCCGTCCTTCGCTGCCTCGGATCTGCTTCCCCTCCGCCGACATACGGCCACGGCAACACAGTCAACAATTTGGCCATGGGTTCGTCCAAGCCTGCACCCTCCAGAACAATGGTTTCCCCGGCAAAAAGAAGAAGATCGGCGTGACATGTGGAGGCAACCACACCGGCAACCGAAAATGGTACTCCTCTTCCCTTATTCGTGCAAATCTTACGTGTCTGCTTGCACGGTATTCATCCCACATAAGACACTAGTTGACCGCTTCTTCTTGATACTAGATGTTCCTAGTAACTCACGATGCACAAGGTTTCTGCTCATATACTATTTCACCTTAGCTAGAGGTCCGTCGCCCCCCTGAATTTCAATTCCCGGTCAGTTGATTCCCAATTAACGGAAGCATTCCCCGGCGTAACAGGCGCTAGTCCGCCTATTACGCCGAGGAAGCAGCGTCTCAGTGTTTATCTTAGGGGTGTGTGGGGCCTAGAGCTACTGGCGCCCGATCTGGAGGTCGGTTGGGATTAAAGGGATGGCCTGGGGGCGCTGCCAAGCACGGCGGTGGTGTGAGGTCGAGGGGAGGGAGGGCGGCAGAGGCAGGGGTCTGGGCCGGTGGTCGCTGGCGGTTCGAGAAAGATCGTCAACAGTGACTGGCGGGAGGTAGACGAAGGCCATCTGCCCGTTCCTTATAGATCGGACGGTTCATTAAAAAAATCGACTGACCTATTTATTTTCAGTCGACTGTTATCTTGATATGACCACATGTGGTGCTGTGCTGGAGGAGTACCTGCATTTCCTGTGCTCATATATTACAAAATCATATGGAGTAGAATCTAATTTTGTTTGCCATGCAATGGTGTAGAGCTATCATATGTCTCCTATCATTTATTTTTCAGCCACCTGGTATCTGCTACTTTTACAGTGCACTAGTTCTGCACACACTTCACCCATACTCTCACTATTGTGTTTTTATGCAAGGGTATTTCAGAGTCTGCCTCGAGAGAAGCAGAAAAGAAAAGAGAGAAGTTGCTCCAGCTTTCTACGCGGGTAAGCACGGCATGTTACAACGCTATAAAGGGTGCAGTGTCAGCAGATGGAGACGGTAAACGTAGCTCTGGAGTTGATGACCTCGCTCGCAATGAACCACCATCCCAGGTGCTTGCTTTAACTTCGCGGTGTCATATGTGGTTGCATGTTCCATATGGTGTCTAGCTTGTATTCCAAAGGCTGAATTCGGTCTTTATTAAGATAAGGAAAGATATTTTTTACATGAACCACCATCCCGTGAGCACCAGAAGACAAATAGCTAGTCAGGGCACTGGCCGAGCCAGTGACAAGCCCAGCAAAGACAGGCATCACCTAGAAGCCAACTAAAAAGCCGCGATGGTGGCGAAGCAGCTCACCTCCCACCAGGCTCTCAGGTCCTAGATGATCATGCTCACCACTCCAGCTGGATGTCTAGCTTGTATTGCTTCCAATTTGGTTAAATTGCATCTGCTTAGCTTACACATTATACCTTTGAATATGACATGCCTTTCTGTTTTTGGTACATACTAGTACATCTATGTATTAACCATGTTCTTACATCAAACTAATGTTCTTGTGTATCCCTCATCAATCACTTATGATGAGGCAGTCAGGCAAGTGGATTACTCCTCATTTAAAGAATGCAGCGTCAGCCTCCCGACATGATTCTCAAGAAACAGCAAGGCTAGATGAAGATAGTGAACGTAGCTCTGTAGTTGATTACCGCATTTCCCCTACACTAGCATCGCAGGTGCTTGCTCTAACTTGGCAGCATGATATGTGGTTGCATGTTGCATATGGTGTCTAGATTGTAATTCTTCCAATCTGGTTAAACTGCATGTGATATTCTGCTTAGCTTATACATTATACCTATTAATGTGACATGCCTTCCTGTATTTAGTACATAGTACATCTGTCTATTAAGCATGTCCTCACATAAAACTATTGTTTTTTGTATCCCGCATAAATCAATATGACGAGACACCTTCAGTATATGCAGTGTGATATTAGTTGCATCTTTGATATGATTTATAGCATGCGCTACTTCTAATTTGTTGAAATGCCATTTATGATGGGACACTTTTAACTTGGCAGAGTCATATTGGTTGCATCTTTCACGTGGTGTAGCTTGCATTGCTTCTTATTTGGTGAAATGGTTTCTGCTTAGTTTACACAAACAACTGTGAATATGCCATGCCGTCCTGTTTTTCGTATTATTCCATCCTTGAATCATGTGTTTGCCTTACATCAAAGTAGTGATTGTCAGTATCATGCACGAATGAGTTCTAAAGAGTGAATTTTATTGCTTTTTCTTGTCGGTTTTACTTGAAAATTCAAAATCAATAAAGCGAAAGGAAGTTAGCAAGGCAGCGGATGAAGGTGCTCCTTCCAAATGGAGGGCCTCTACAGATTCTACTCCTCCATCCGCCCAAGATGATTTCCAAGACAACACATGCATAGACACTCAACGTAGCTGTGTTGGTGATGAGCACGTCTCCCCTAGTGCACCATCACAGGTGCTCCCTCTAACTTGGCACGGTTATATGTGGTTGCATGTTATGTATGATGTCTAGCTTGTATTGCTTCTAATTTTGTTGAATTTCATCTGCTTACTTTACACATTATACTTGTGACTAAGACACGTGTTCCTGTTTCTAGAACATACAATATATGTCTATCACACCATGTTCTTACATCAAAGTACATTTGTTTTGAAGAACTAAATTGTTATTCGTTTTTCTTGTCGGCTTGACTTAACATGGCACAGAGAAAGAGGAAGCAAGACAAAACGACAGGGAAAGGGAAGCGGAACAATCCTGCAGATTCTGCTGGTGCTGATGGTGCAATAGAAGGTCAAAGTCCAGCGGAAAATTGTACCGACAGGGTATCCCGTGCTACACGAGCTGCAGAACAAGCCAAACAGAAACAAATAGCTGCCACCAAACAAGCAGAGACAACCCTAGTTGTTGCAACACCTTCCACAGTACCACCAGCTGCACGATTTACTCGTTGGTCAACTCAGCTAGCAGCATGTTCCCAAGCTCCCTTGCCACCTGACACTACTTCCGAAGCACTCTTGACACAAGATGAGTTGGCAAGATCAAATGAACTTTGTGAGCTTCAACAGCAAGAAGGTAGTTGCTGGAGTCAAGTTACAGTTGCATGCTTCTTTATATGTAGTCTCACAGTTTGATGTACACTAACACTTCCTATGTTTGTTGTTGGACTAGCACCTAGGCGCAAGAGGAAACAAACATCAGGGATAATGCTCGATAGGTTAACTAAATCTAGAGGAGGAAGAATGGAGATCCGTTTTGAGGCAGGTTTAAAAGGCCACGTGATGCTACAGAGTCAGCCAAGTTAGTATCAGAGGCAGCGGGGTTGCTGTTAGGTGTCATGTACGTATCCTCCCAACATGGATTCAGTACAGGAATGACAAAGACGAAACCCAGTTCAACACCTTCCTCGACCATTTATTTGTAAGTATGGTTATGTATGGAAACTAGTAATATCGTCTTGCTCTGTCCAATACTTTCTAGGTTGCTGATAATGAGACTCCCATAATTTTCAACAGATGAGGTTCAATTTGGATAGCCAAGATGATGCAACCAGACAAGCTTGCACCCATGTTTTCAAGTCTGCTCTGCGACAGTATCGGTATAACTTGAGGAAAACTCACTTTCAAGGCAAGGCTAACAGTGAACTTGCCCAAACATCTCCAGTGGAAAATATATCTGATGAAGACTGGAGAGGCCTCGTTAAACACTGGTCCGATCCGAAGTATCAGGTACATTATATATATATATATATATGTCATCAGATCACATGTTGAAGTCCTATTTACGCATGTGCCACACAAATCTATCTTCTTGTAGGTGAACTGTTCAAAGAACAAGGCCAACCGTACGAAAGTGAAATTCCAACAGACGACAGGATCTCGTAGCTATATTGCACACTGCGAGGCTCTTGTAATTAGCTGTTGTTTCACTCTTTTTGATGTACCATATTATCAGATCTATATTGACTTGTTCCAAATGCAGAGGAAAGCCCGCAAGGACCAAAAAGTACCTGAACCTCATGGAAATATTCAAGGACTGTCACACCAGCAAGAAGAAGGGCATGACTACACCAGTCAAAGCCATTGTTGTAAGTCCTTAATCCTCATGCCTTTTAACTACTACTTACTCTTACTTGTGCCTTGAACTGCATGGTTTGCAGCCAATGTCCATTACTCTTTTCAATTTTATACACAATTGTCTTAGCGTATCATTGCACCTTACAAGGTTTAAATGTAGCGACCAGACCTCAAACAGTCTGATCTACCGTGCACCGGTGTCATCCCTGGATCAGTAATGCTGACACGCACAGTACTTGGAGGATTTATAACAGAGTAGCAATCACACACTTATTACATCGAGTATCTCAAGAGAGAAATAAGTATGACAAAATATGGCTTAAGGCCATCTAAAATGATAACAGCGGAAGACTTGGAAGATAAGTGAGTCCATCAACTCCAACAGCATCACTGAGTATAAGACCACGACCTAAGGCACCTTACTCATCGTCTGAAAAGTCTGCAACATGAAACGTTGCAGCCCGAAAACGGGTCAGCACATGGAATATGCTGGCAAAATAACACATAGAGAGTAATGAACAGAATGATGCTATCACTACATGCATATTTGGCTGGTGGAAAGCTCTATGGTTACTGTTTTGCAAAAAGCCAAATTTTCCCTACTGCAAAGGAATAAATTTTATTTAACTATCATGGTGGTTGTGAAACATTGAGATGGTTGACAGCATCTCAATCCCAATTAAGTATCATCATTAACCCAACAAAATTAATTATAGTAACATGGTGATGAGATTCACATGATAATCCAAGTACTAGATACTCAAGATGTCCATAACCGGGGACACGGCTAACCATGATTAGTTTATACACTCTGCAGAGGTTTGTGCACTTTTCCCCACAAGACTCGATTGCCTCCGCTTGATTCTCGCACTACATGATGTTTGAGAAACGGATGACCGAGACACAGTCTTTCAGAAACAATAACTCTTTACTCCGGGTGGACAGTTACACCTACTTTCCCCTACATCTGCTAGCCCACCTCTTCAAGAGATCATGTAACCTACTCAACTATGCAGAGCCCATAATAGCTTGTGGCTGCACATGGAAGTTTCTAGCATGAATAATCTCATGATCCCTTTGAGCCTGGGTGGCGGTCCTTAGAAAACAGGCAACATTGGATTCCCCAGGTGCCTCAATCCACCCATACGTGTGTTTTAGTTGCCACCTTAAGTAAACCATTAATTAACAATCTCACATCTGTCATGGATACACTCACCCAATCCACGTCTACTAGCATAGCATAGCAATATAAGCAAACGTAGAAGTAACTCCCAAAGGTTTGATAATAAAACAGGGCAATAGGTGCTACCTCATCTACTTCCTGATTCCCACAGTTTAAATCAGATCCTAACCATGCAATGTTTGAGGGTTGATCTAATGCAATAAAACTGGGTAGTAAAGAGGTATGATCAAAGTGTTACTTGCCTTGCTGATGATCCGTGGAACCTAGAGATTCGAAGTAGCAATCGGCGCACTCCGGGTACTCTATCGCAAACAAACAAGCATACAGTAAGCACTCACTAATGCACAGGTAAAACTCAAATAAAAGATCCAACCAGAAAGCTCAACTCAAGAACTCCGGTTTGCAAAAAGAATCAAATCAAACGAAGCAACGAAAGTCAAACGGCGAAAGAAACAGGCTTTGTTTACTAATCTGGATCTAAGTCAAATTTTACAGTAGCAAAAACTTGTTTAAGTTGGTTAGACGGAAAGAGAATTTTGAGACGAAACTCTAGGCGCTTGAATCGCCTGATTCCGATAAACGAGCGAAAAGATAAACTAAAACAAAAACAGATCGAAAATCGCGATCTGGAATAATCGCGAAAAATCCGACGAAAAAGAAAACTGACGAATAGTTAATCGAACGGACGTTCGTTAACTGCGACTAACCGACGAACACGTTGGTTATAACGAACGGACCGGCGAACGTTCACTAACTAACTAAACCGAAGAAAAAAATAAACCTATCTATTTAAAAAAATAAACCTAGGGTTTCAAAATAAACCGAATCGGTTTTTTAAATAAAAAACAGACTCGGGGCGGCGGCGGCTTCGGTATACCTCCGGCGAGGTTACTCCGGCGGGGCGGGACGGGCTCCGGCGGGGTCGGGGGTGCGGCGGGGCTGCGGGCGTCGACGGGAGGCGACGGGCGACGACGAGGGGGCTTCGGGCGGCGGCGTTCGGCGGCTCCGGCGTCGGCTCCTTCGGCGGCGGGGCGTGGGACGGGGTGAGGGAGGCGGCGGGGTCGGCGGGTACTTATAGAAGGGAAGGCGGGCTGCCGTGGCGGAGGGGGCAAGGCGGCGGGGTGGCGGCCTCGAGCCGGACTCAGGCGGCGCGTGCTCGATCCGGTCTCCAGGAGGGAGACGGAGGCGCGGGGAGATGGGCCGGCCTAGCTCGGCTGGGCCTCGGCCCAGTCGGGCGCGGGATCTCTTTTTTTTTAAATAATTCTGCCGAACCTAAAAAAATCCTAGAAAAATAAATAAAAATCTAAAAATGCCAGAATAAATTTTCACCGTCTAATTAAAATAATTAAAACAAGATGAACATTTTCTTGGCCCTAAAAATGCAGTTTTGAAAACGTGCAATTTTTCTAATGCAAATAAAATTGCAAATAAAATCCGAATAAAATCAAATCTTTGATTTTAATATTTTTCCTCCAATATTTCAATTATTTTGGAGAAGTCATATTTTCTCCTCTCAATTATTTTAATATGAAATATTTTTCAAAGAGAAAAATAATTAAAACCAAAAATCCTCGTTTCATTATTTGCTAAAAATCAAATATGAAAACCGGGAAAATCCCCAACTCTCTCCTAGGGTCCTTGAGTTTCTTAGGATTTCGAGGATTTGCCAAAATGCAATAAAATATGCTATGCAATGATGATCTAATGTATAACATAACAAATTGAAAATTTGGGATGTTACACTAAAAGGGAGGAGTGATGTTACTTTGATCTTGACATGTAATCTAGTTCCGTGCTGGACTTGCCCACACAACGTTACAATTGCCTGTTTGTCTGTTCTCAGTTATTTTGTGATATGAATGATGTCATACTATGCTTACTGTATTATAAACTTCCCGTCTTTATCCTTAGCCCTCAATACAATGTGAAGAAATAGACAATACATTAGCGATGGTACATGGTCATATGTTTGGAACCTGGTTTTATTATGTACTTTGCAATAAAATACAACTATTATTTTACATGGGTTGACCAGAATAAGTTTTGTATATAGACCAAAGCTATTTTGTTTGGTTTTGCTGCCTCCTTAATATCTTCTGTTCTGGTACTACTAATGTAAAACCACAAATTTTCAGCGAGCTATGGAAAAAATGGTGGAACCGCCACCTTCTGAAGGTGGCGAGGCAACTATAACTGCAATGTCAGCTCTTGCTGCAATGGGTCAGTACCTGTCCACTAACAGTGCCAAAAGCACATTCCTGCGTAATACTGGCTTGGTTGTTAAGGCAATCTCATCCAAACTGCCTCATGATCAAGATATGCAAGCTCAAAACAATGTTGTATCTGCGCTCCAGACACAAGTCCATTCCCTAACAGAGACCCTTTGTGAAACAAGGAGAGACATTGTTCGATGTTGCCAAGATATGCATGGTTTTGAAACCAGACTATCAGACATTTGCTATGTTGTTCAGGAGCCTAGGAGAACTGAAGGCGAAGGTTATGGTGCTCCATCGGACAATACAGCATGAAAACATAACAGTCAGGTCAAATGAACTGAGCTTCTGAACTTCTGGTGGTGCATTTATCTACTAGACTGTTAACTTTTATGCCAACCTTCCTTTTGTTTTATAGTTGTAATTTGTTTTGGTGCGATACAAAATTTGTTCTTAATGTGCAGCCACCGGCTGAAGAAAACAGCAAGCCATTTTTGTATAGTGTAGGGTGTTCCCTATATTTGCACTGGTGGCGAACTTTGATGCCCACCGGCCGTAGTTAACATGGGCCTCCTAAGGGTCGTAGAAACAATGGGCCTTCTAAGGGCCGTAGAAACAATGGGCCTTCTACGTGGCGTAGAAACAATGGGCCTTATACAGGCCGTATCCATAATGGGCCTTCTATGGGCCGTATCATCAATGGGCCTTCTACGGGCTTATGATCGGTCGGCCAAACATGGGCCAATAACAGACCACATTATGGCCGTAAATGGGCTAGAGTTGAAATCGTCCGTTCATGGGCCGACCATAACGGGCTGTCGTTAATCGGTCGTATTTTGATGATGCTATGAAAACGGCCGAACATATTAACGGGCCACAAACGGGCCGACTGTAACCACGGGCTGAATTTGGCCCACAAGCAGAAAATGACAGTAACGGGCCGTAAGTAAATGAATGTGGAAATGAGCCCAAGAATAAATGGGCCCCGAGAAGGCCGAAAGATAACATGGGCTGGAAACGGCCCAACGGAATAATTGGCCGTTAATGGGTATAAAGTGATACACTGTTCATTACGGGCCAGTTTCACCACATGCCGTTAATGGGTATAAAGTGATACACTGTTCATTACGGGCCAGTTTTACCACGGGCTGTTAATAGGCCGAGAGTAATAAGGGCCTCATATGGGCCGAAAGACGTCATGGGCCATACATGGGCCAGAAGTTAAAACGGGCTGGAATTATATTGGACGGCCCAGATGACGCTACTGGGCCTAATTCGGATAGGCCGTAAACGGGCCCTGGGTTAGCGGGCTGTAAATGGGCTATATGCGAACAGGCCATTAACAGGCTTGCATGGGCTGGCCTGCCACCTTTTGACCAAGTCAAACGGGCCGGCCTTTTCACAGGAATGGGCCTCTGTTGGGCCGTGCCGTGTGTCGATGTATCATAGGCGCTTTGGGTCCAATGAGTGGATGACATCTGTCCCAACAGTGAGCCGACGCGTGTTTCCTCCAGTCAATGATGATTTTACACGTGGAAAATCCCCATTGGTTGGGGCTGTTAACGGGTTATCGGATCCAAAACCGGACCCGATAGCTTAACGGCGTTCCGTTATGGTGGATGCCACGTGTCGGTCACCCTTGACGAAAGCACTTCTGTGACGCGCGATTTATCATCATGGAAGTGGACACTTCTGTGATGATAATTTTGGTAATGTCATGGAACACTTCTACGACAGCACAGGTATGACTATCTTGATTCTGTCATAAATTTGTCATGGATGTACATGCATGACAGAAAACGTGACCTACTGTGACAAACACGTATCATCACGGAAGTGTATTTTTTTGTAGTGATTGTGCCCATGTGTAGCATAACCAAATGAAGTATGGTGGTTTCTTCTTGCTTGTATTATCATCAACATAGCACAGTATGCTTGTAGTGTAACCAAACAGAAGTATATATCAGTTTATATTTTGCATGGACATGATGAAGTTAACTAGGCAGATGGCATGCAAATATTATCATTTTTTGGGTATTTGCTTCATGATTACATAACTAGCACCACATGACGCAACAATGACTACATTTAGGGATCTGGACAGGCTATAACTTATATGGCAGAAATATGCCTGAATTTCCAACAACATAGGGCTTTATGAAACCAAATCAATATGAGGTTTATTTTCATTTCTATCCTTGATTTGTATCAACATGGGATGCAAGATCACCATGAGACCAAATCAAGAAGGAACATATTCTTATTTTTAATTGTATCAACATGGGATGCAAGATTGCCATGAGACCAAAACAAGATGAGCATAATTTTTTGGTCTTGACTTGTATCCGCATGGAGATGCAAGATCACCATGAGACCAAAACAAGAAGAATTTTAGTTGCATCGTGTGCACTTAGTTTGCATCATTATAGGAATGAGGAGTGATATATGACCACTAGGCATCTCATGCATTATCTTGATTTGTATCAGCATGGGATCAAGATCACCATGAGACCGAATCAAGCACAAATTACTTGGGTAGCACCGAATATATATGAGGTGTACGGTGAAAGAGAAGGATCACCAATGGGTATATTTTAACCTTGAATTGTATCACCATGGGACCAAAACAAGAAGGAACATATTCTTATTCTTGAATTGTGTCAACATGAGATGCATGATCTCATGAGACCAAAACAAGATGATCATAATTTAACCATGGTTTGTATCAACAAGGGGTGCTAGACCCCATGAGACCAAACTAGGTGTGCTATATGGAGCGATCGTAGAACACAACTACTTCAGACATATGGTGCAAGAGGAATGCATCAAGAAGGGAGCAAGGAGGTAGCCATGTATTCTCACCTTGCGTGTGAGGAAGTGATGCGGACAAGCACAGCCGGCGTGGAGCAGCTTGTGGGCAGTGCAGATGCTGAGCCGTGCGGCCGGCGACGTATGCAGATGACGGCGAGCGGACGGACGATGACGTCGGCGGCGAGCGGACGGTCAGCGACGACGACGGCGAGCGGACGGCCGGCGGCGACAATGGCGAGCGGACGGCCGGCAACGACGACGGCGAGCGGACGGCCGGCGGCGACGAAGCTAGCAGCGTATGTATGTGCGTGAGTGATGAATGGATGAATGACCGGCTGGTTGATGAATGATGAGCTAGCAGCGGCGGCGGCGGCGTGTGGATGAGAAAATGAGCGACCCGAGAGCAGTCGAGCGGCCTGGTATTTATAGGGACAGAGGGAAGCAGTGGAGGGCCGGCTGGACGCATGCCTGCCCATGTTTTGATCGTGGGATCGTGTCCACGAACGTGGGAGCGTGGTTGGCTCCTTTCCCCCCTTTTTATTTATTTAATCACTAATTACTGGCAATGTCCCATCAGCTGGGCTTAATTAGGCCACATAACGCGTGGGCTTTGGGCATGCTTGCATTCGATCAGCTAATGGAATAGGATATGCATGCATGTACGTAGCATCCAGAAGGCAAAAGGTGCAGATCCATCCCCTAGGGCTTGGTGGCACTAGGGTTCCACCTTTTCCTCCGGCGATCTACCACCGGAGTCCATGTAAAACCTGCTCGATGGCCGGCATTCCGGCCAAGGGGAGTCTACCTATACCTGTTGGACGTACTCCAGCGGTCTGCATGGAGGATCCACCGCAAGATCGGGCTGCGGCTGAAGAGGAAGGGAGGAAGGAGGGGTCACATTCGGCGGATCTACTCAGCAACGGGGGTTCTAACATGACTGGTGCGGAAGATGGAGAGGATAGAGAGAGGGAGGAGGAGGAGTAGAACCTGGAGGAGGAGGAAGAAGATGGTGGATATGGCGGGGCTGATGAAGATTTGGAAGATCAGTTTGCGGGGATGAATCTGCACAGGAAGGAGATGGAAGATCTTGATTTTTCCGGCAAAGTGGATGATCTCATCAGAGAGGTGCGCTGGTTAGGGATATTTTGAGTTCATACAACTCGTCCCTTTGGGCACTCGGCGCTGCTCAACCAGATGTGGAATGCATGGGCTGCTGCGAAGGGTGTCACGTTCAATATCAAAGGCCCCAACTTGTTCCTTGTGCAGTGTCATTGCCTTTGGGATTGGAAGAGGATCATGGATGGCGGGCCTTGGCTTTTCCGCAAGGCGCCGGTAGTTATTCAAGAGTATGACGGGTTCTCTGATGTTTCTCGGTACAAACTAAATAAAATCCTGGTGTGGGCTAGGATCAAAGGCTTGCCGCCGGGACTGACTACCAAGAAGGCCCTAGCAGAAAAGGTTGCAGCTAAGGTCGGAGGGCCACCCTTTACAGTTGTGGTGAATGAGGGGGTGATAAACCCTAATAATTCATTAAGGGCGAGGGTGTATCTGGATGTTAATGAGCCCCTTGTTCGATTTGTGCCAATAACCCTGAGAGAGAGCAAGAGGTATCCAGTGACCTACGAAAAACTCCCCAATTTTTGCTATTGTTGTGGACTGATGGGGCATATAGTAGAGGAATGTGGGGATGGGGTGCATGACCCCAGGACATACGAATGGGGTGACTGGCTGCTTTGGGCTCCGGAGCCGAATCCTGGAGCTCCACCAGAGCGAGACGGAGGAGGAAGAGGTGGTACCAAAGGGAGAGCGGGCGGAAGGGGAGAGAGAGGAGGAAGGCAGGGAAGAGGTGACAGGGCAGGAGGAAGAAACAACACAGGAAGAGGCGATGGGGGAGAGGATGTGAACTACCAGACCGGACACATGGGAGCAGGGCAGAGGAACATTCGCAAGAGGCTGGTCTCGCCCGACAGAACGCTGAATGTCAGAGGACAACTAGTCCCTAATCTAGCAGGCAAGGTGGCGGATACAGTCCTTATGTTGGAGGGGGGCTCAACCTCAACAGGCAATGATGGAGGGCAGAAAACTCCGGGCAAGGTGCCGATAGTGAAGAGAAGGAAGCAGGGGGATATAGGAGATGCTCAACGCGAAGAACTGATGTCGGAGGCGGCCTCCCGCGAGGAGGACCACCGAATCCAATGAATGTTTTGTGTTAGGACTGCCGCAGTTTGGGAAACCCCGCGACAGTTCGTGAAGTCCGTGATCTCACGGCTAAATTTGCCTCGGTCGTGCTCTGCCTAGTAGAAACTCAATTGTCGAGTGCGCGTGTCGATATTTTAGCACAATCTTTTGGTTTTGATAGATCTTTTGCAGTTAGTAGCTCGGGGCGGAGCGGTGGTCTTGTTATTTTCTGGAATGATGCAATAAAATTAGAAGTTATGGGCTACTCGAAGTATCATATAGACACTAACATATCAGATCTTGGATCCTCCCCGTGGAGGTTAACTTGCATGTATGGAGAAGCACAGGTGTCGGAAAGGTACAAAACATGGGACACTCTATGTTCTATGTCAAGATCTTCTCCGCTGCCTTGGATAGCGCTCGGAGATTTCAATGAATTTCTTACCCAATCAGAACATGAAGGAGTAAACTTGAGAGGACAAGGTCAGATGGATGGATTCAGGGACGCCCTTGATATTTGTGGCTTGCTGGACTTGGGTCACAAAGGGAGGTGGTGGACTTTTGAGAAAAGGGTTGCGGGAGGGACATATACAAGGGTCCGTCTTGACCAGGCAGTCACAGGTGTAGCGTGGAGTTCTTATTTTCCTTTTGCTGAAGTTAGAAACGAAACGGCTGCATGCTCCGATCACGGGCCTATCATTCTCAAACTAACAGATGAAGAGGATACTAGGAGGAAGGCGAAGAGCTTCAAGTATTAAGTTATGTGGGAAAGACATCCAGAGCTATACCCCTTTATAGAAACAACTTGAAAAGGGAAACCAGAGGGTTTTCGGCAATTGAAGTCAGGGACAAGGTAGCGGATCTTAGCGAAAACTTGCACAGCTGGGATAGGCATACGTTTGGCAATGTTAAGCGAGAGATCAAACAACTCACCAGAGAACTTGAGACGCTAAAAAATGTTCCAGGACGGACTGAACCGAGCCACCTTGAAATCAAGGTAGTTGATAGGCTTGTCGAGTTATACCATAGAGAAGAGATACTAAGTAGACAGCGCTCGCGGGTTAACCGGCTTACTTACGGAGACAGTAACACGAAATATTTCCAGCAAAGGGCTTCGATGAGGAGGAGGAAGAACAAAATCACGGCCCTGACTAGGCCGGATGGACAGTTAACGGAAGATGTGGAGGAGCTGGAAGTGCTGACAACCGAGTTTTACAAAGACCTCTACACCTCCGAGGGGTGTAACAATATGCAAGAAGTGTTGGACTCGATTCCGGTGAAGGTCACGAATGATATGCGGGCACAATTGGATGTGGTGTATACAGAAAAGGAGGTCAAAACAGTGCTTTATCAAATGTTTCCTACGAAAGCGCCAGGTCCGGATGGTTTCCCGGCGCATTTTTTTCAAAAACATTGGCGTGTTTGTGGGGAAGAAGTCACTAGGGCCGTCCTGGCGACCGTGGAAGGGAACGAGAGTGTGGAAGGCATCAATCAAACTTATCTGGTCTTGATACCGAAGGTAAAAAACCCTTCCCTCTTGTCACAGTTCCGACCGATAAGTTTATGCAATGTACTTTATAAGATAGCTTCCAAAGTTATCGCCAACCGACTGAAGTCTGTGCTCCCCGAGATAATCTCAGCAGGACAGTCGGCCTTTGTGCCAGGCCGCTTGATCACAGGATAATATCATTGTAGCCTATGAGTGCCTGCATTTTATGAAGCATAACAAAGCAATCAAACACAGACACTGCACTCTTAAATTGGATATGATGAAAGTATATGATAGGTTGGAATGGGATTATTTAAGAGCAATAATGATGAAACTGGATTTTTCTCATAGATGGGTTGATATTGTCATGAACATGGTCACATCAGTTTCCTATTCGGTATTATTTAATGGAAAGAAGTTGGAGGAGTTCAAACCTAGCAGAGGTATTCATCAGGGAGATCCTATCTCCCCTTACCTGTTCTTATTGGCAGCGGAGGGCCTTTCAGGCCTATTGAAAAATTTAACTCAGTCATCTCAACTGGGTGGGATACAAGTGGCGCCCTCGGCACCACCTGTTAATCACTTATTATTCGCGGATGATAGCCTGCTGTCTTTAAAGCAACTGGAGGAGGGGCGAACGAGGTGTCAAACCTGTTGGAGAACTATTGCCAGGCTTCAGGTCAGAGAATTAACACTTCAAAGTCTTCTATCTTTTTTAGTAAGGGGTGCCCAACCACTATTAAAGATGAGATTAAAAACATCCTTAATGTTCCCAATGAATCTTTGAACGAAAAGTACCTAGGGATGCCTTCTGATATAGGTACATCAAGGAATGGGACTTTTAAGTACCTGAAAGATAGACTATGGAGCAAGGTGAAGGGTTGGATGGAAAAGTGCTTGTCATCTCAAGGAAAGGAAGTTTTGGTGAAATCAGTGCCACAAGCAGTGCCAGTTTTCTCAATGTCATGTTTCAAGTTACCAAGGGGGCTATGCGAGCACTTAAACAAGTTGATAAGACAGTTTTGGTGGGGCAGCAAAGAGGGCAAAAGGAAACCAGCCTGGGTTTCCTGGAAGTCTATGACTTAGCCAAAATTTATGGGAGGGCTAGAGTTTCGTGATTTTGAGCTTTTCAACCTATCTCTCCTGGCAAGACAGTCCTAGAGACTTCTGCAGCAACCAGATTCATTGTGTGCGATAATATTGAAGGCGGTATACTACCCTCAAAATACAATCTTGGAAGCTGAACTAGGCAATCGGCCATCACAGGTATGGCGGGCTATTATGGAGGGGAGGGATGTCCTTAAGCAAGGGATCATTAGGAGAATTGGAGATGGTACAACAACAAGAATTTGGACGGATAACTGGATACCAAGGATCGCTACTATGAGACCGTTAGCTTGTCTCTCGGCCACCCCTCCCCTTTTTGTAAGTGAGTTGATTGATGCACATAATGCAGCGTGGAACAAAGAAGCCTTGGATGCAAACTTTATTGCGACAGATACCTTGGCAATCTTGGCCATCCCGGTTTGTACCAGGCAGATGGACGACCACTGGGCTTGGAACTTTGAAAGGAACGGATTATTCTCGGTAAGATCTGCATACCGAATGCTCGCTGACACAAAACACAGAAGGGAGGACTGGTTAGAAGGAAGATCGGGTTCCTCTGACATCGAAGCAGCAGCAAAATCATGGGAGACTTTGTGGTTTGTTCAAGTTCCTGAAAAAATTTGGCATTTCATGTGGAGGTTGTCCAAGCTTTCAATCCCAACAGAGGACGTAAGGCATGCTAGGAAAATGGCGGATGATGATAAGTGCCAGCTTTGCGGGACGAGAGACTCATGGCAACATTCTCTGTTTGAATGTTCAGTTGCTAGGTGTGTTTGGGCTCTGGTAGATGAAAACATACTTGACTTTATACAATCGTCGGCGGAGCTGAATGCCAGGGTGTGGTTATTCTCAGCTTTTGATCATCTACCTCGAGATAGTCTGGTGACGATGGTGGTTACCATGTGGGCAATATGGTGGAAACGGCGAAGGGATATCCATGAGGGAGACTTGCAAAGCCCACACACGACTCATTCTCTTGTCAGAAGCTTTATCGCGGAACTTGCAACTCTCCAGGCTGGGCCGGCGACATCAAATGATGAAACACAAGCAGCTGCGAGATCTGCTGCCAGGCAAGGATGGAGGGCGCCTGAAGTTGGAACTGTTAAAATTCAAGTCGACGGGGGAGTTTCAAGAAACGTGAGAAGAGGTGCAGCCGCTACCATAGGCAGGAACCATGATGGACTTTTCCTCGAATCTTCAGCAATGGTTTTTGATGAAATAAATGATCCACCAATGTTGGAAGCATTGGCTTGCCGTGAGGCTCTTGCCTTAGCTCAGGATCTATATGCAGACCATATTGTTGTTGCGTGTGACTACAAGACAGTTCTGGAGGAAATCAAGAAGGGGTCAGAAGGAAAATACAGCAATATCATCAAGGAGATCCAAGCTCAGGCGAGACTTTTTGTTTGATGTGACTTCATCTTTAAAGGACGAAAAGGCAATGTTGATGCTCATAATTTAGCAAAATTTTGTACTTCTTTAGTTCAAGGGCACCACGTGTGGCTGGGAGTACCCCATGATCCCTTTGTTATTCCTGTAAACCGAAACAATAATCAATAAAGTCAGGTTTACCACTCAAAAATGCATGTACGTAGCTATTCCGTATAAGTGCACCTGATCAATTTTAGACATGGGGAAGCATTTTTCCACGGATATATAATTCATGACGACTTGACATTTTCTTTATACATCATTGCGTGCTATATTATTTTACGTGAACATTAATGTGCTAATATTTTTTTAGCAATGACAGAATAATGCTCATAAACATGATATAGCATTTTTGCAATATTACCGTCGTCTATGAAGCCTTGAATTTGTGTCAACATTGGAATTTCGCAGTTGATGATGGCGTATGTGTATGAAAGTCATATGTCCTCTAATTTATACAACGATATGGCTCATTTCTTCCCTTTTATTTTCGGGTCTTTTATTTTATCATTATATTTTTATCCGTGTATTCGGCAATTCACTTTATTTTTTTGTTTTATCATTTTATGTAAATGATTTTATTTGAATAATATCTATGCGCCATATTTTACTTTTGGCCGAAATCGGTGTCAACAGAAATTCTCTTTATTGATATAAAAATTCCTCGCAAAGTTTCGTTCCATTTCGAGAACTTTTATTTCTGCACAAAAACAACACCATGGTAGTTCTGCTGAAAACAGAGTCAGTCCGGGGTTAGTTTCATTCAAATCATGCAAATTAGAGTCCAAAACAAGAGGAAAAGCGTTAGGAAAAGTAGATACGTTGGAGACGGAGCAGTCATAACCGTACTTTATTAGATATGGTGCGATCTATGATGTCTCTTACCGATTTACCACTATTGTTTTGGGGTTATGCATTAGAGACAGCTGCATTCACTTTAAATAGGGCACCGTCTAAATCCGTTGAGACGACACCGTATGAACTATGGTTCGGCAAGAAACTAAGCTATCGTTTCTTATAGTTTGGGGTTGCGATGCTTATGTGAAAAAACTTTGGCCTGATAATCTCGAACCCAAATCGGAGAAGTGCGTCTTCATAGGATACCCAAGAGAAACTGTTGGGTACACCTTCTATCACAGATCCGAAGGAAAGATCTTTGTTGCTAAGAATGGATCCTTTCTAGAGAAGGAGTTTCTCTCGAAAGAAGTGAGTGGGAGGAAAGTAGAACTTGATGAGTTAATTGTGCCTTCTCTCGAATTGGAAAGTAGCTCATCACATAAAACCGTTCCCGTGATGCCTACACCAACTAGAGAGGAAGCTAATGATAATGATCATGAAACTTCAGAGATCAAGTTACTACCGAACCTCGTAGGTCAACCAGAGTACGTTCCGCACCAGAGTGGTACGGTAATCATGTTCTGGAAGTCATGTTACTAGACCATGACGAACCTACGAACTATGAGGAAGCGATGATGAGCCCAGATTCCGCAAAATGGCTTGAGGCCATGAAATCTGAGATGGGATCCATGTATGAGAACAAAGTATGGACTTTGGTTGACTTGCCCGATGATCGGCAAGCCAAATAAATGGATCTTCAAGAAGAAGACTGACGCTGATGGAAATGTTACCGTCTACAAAGCTCGACTTGTTGCAAAAAGTTTTCTACAAGTTCAAGGAGTTGACTACGATGAGACTTTCTCACCCGTAGCGATGCTTAAGTCTGTCCGAATCATGTTAGCAATTGCCGCATTTTATGATTATGAAATCTGGCAAATGGACATCAAAACTGCATTCCTTAATGGATTTCTTAAAGAAGAGTTGTATATGATGCAACCAGAAGGTTTTATCAATCCTAAAGGTGCTAACAAAGTGTGCAAGCTCCAGCGATCCATTTATGGACTGGTGCAAGCATCTCGGAGTTGGAATATACGCTTTGATGAGGTGATCAAAGCATATGGTTTTATATAGACTTTTGGAGAAGTTTGTATTTACAAGAAAGTGAGTGGGAGATCTGTAGCATTTCTAATATTATATGTGGATGACATATTGTTGATTGGAAATGATATAGAATTTCTGGATAGCATAAAAGGATACTTGAATAAGAGTTTTTCAATGAAAGACCTCGGTGAAGATGCTTATATATTGGGCATCAAGATCTATAGAGATAGATCAAGACGCTTACTTGGACTTTCACAAAGCACATACCTTGATAAAGTTTTGAAGAAGTTCAAAATGGATCAGTCAAAGAAAGGGTTCTTGCCTGTATTACAAGGTGTGAAGTTGAGTCAGACACAATGCCCAACCACTGCAGAAGATAGAGAGAGAATGAAAGTCATTCCCTATTGATAGAGGCGAGGATGTCCCGATCTTTCGATGAGATGATAACTATCGATTTGGTGGAGACGACTTTGACGATCCGACTACAAACATGCACGACGTTGTGCCTTAGCAATCGCTAAACCAATCTCCTAAGGTTACTGACGATGCCGGAAGCACAATCAGCCTGACCACGAAGGTCTATTCCTGCAAGCAATCGAAGAACGAGCAAGAATATGATAAAGCAATCTGAATATTGTGAATATATATGAAGTACTGATAATGGTGGGGATCCGTAAGCGGTCTTGGTCTGGTCGTTGGACACAAACGAAGTACATGAAGTTGCAATGCCTAACTTTTAACTAAACAAATCTCAAGGAAAAAGCTACTAGAGGGATCTACTTATATAGGAGCAAGGGGTGGCAGCCAAGGAGGTGGGAGGACGTCCCAAGGCAGCCTAAAACCAACCCTAGGTCGTACAAGGCTCATGGGCCCAAGTGGAGGTGATGCAACACCTTTGGACTTGTTGTTTGACTTGGATTCTGCTGTAGCGTCAAATTGTTTAGTCCACATCTCAACTCTCCGGACGAATTTGAAGGTGAATCCAATTGGGTTGGAAAGAGCATGAAATCTACTTTCCAACAAAAAAGGAATCGCCCAATTCGGAGTCTGTATGAAAAAGTTGTTGGCGTTTTGAGTCAGGTATGTCTGTGCAGTCCGAATCTGAAACCAGAACGTGAGAGACTTGGACTCTATCTTCTCTTGGCCCAAAAGTGACGTGAGAGGACTTTTTGAACAGAACCTAAACTTCTCCTTTTCTCTTATCTTCATATGTGGATTGTACAAATGTCACATACACTTGCAATTAGACAAAACACAAAAGTGTGTGAAGTATTTTTGTTCTGGATAACATAAATAGATTATTGAATAATTTGCACTAGAAATCACATGACATATATGCATGTATGCAATATTTTTGGTCGTATCCAAGGTAGTCATGTCCTCATCATCCTCCCCTTCTTGAAAACAAAGCCGTCCTCGGCGTTGCTTAGTCTGAAATCTGGCTAACAAAAGAGACAAGGTGTACACGTTGTATATGTATATGTCATCCGTTTTTACTTATTTTATTTGGTGCACATGTGACACAGTTATACAAAAGCACCCTTCAAAAGTCATGAAATTTAAAGACAATATATTATCACAAGAAGTCAAAGGCATGAAAATATTGCAACTCAGTTTGCACATATAAGTGAAGCTCTTATTCATATCAAAAGATTGACAATGCTTATCATTAAACCATCCCAACATTGATGAACCATCACCAAGATTAGTGGTCATATCAAAATGATTAAACATTGGCACAATTATTTTCAAACATATTTGATCCAAATCTGATTTATTCCCTGATTCACTTGATTCTTTTGCATCGATGGTTAATTCAATGGGTTCACTCAAAATTGTTTGATCACATGGCAAAGTCAAATCATCAACATAGTCCTCTAAAGTAGCTGGTGTGATCAAAGTAGTGGGTAGCTCACTGCATGGTGCATTTAAATTGACAAGACATTCATCATACTCATGTGGAGGTGGAAGATTAGTACCTTTGTCATTACCTCTTATGATCAACTCAGATGATGTAGGCACTCTCGGTGATGATGTGTCACATGGTGGAGGTGATGTAGTCCTCACAACAACGGATGTGGTTGTCATAGTATGCCTAGTAGTTGAAGGGACAACCGTATCAACTCTTGGAATGTGCATCTCGCGCTTGTTCTCCTTGTGGGCAACACGTTGTTTTATTTCCTGTTCAGGTTTGCAAGCAAGATGAAACAAATGGTCCATAGGATAACACTCTTCATGAATTAGTATCTCCTGAATGTCACGATTTAATCCTCCCCAAAATCTATCCATAAAATCTTCTTCACTTTCTTCTAAAGAGGAATGCAGCAAGGTAGTTTGTAAAGTATCATAATATTTCATTACGGTGTCACTACCTTGTTTTAAATGTTGCAACTTTGTAATCATGTCACGAGTATAATAAGCGGGAACGAATGTATGTCGCATGGCAAGTTTCAAATCATCCCAAGTAGTAGGTATATCATTAGGGTGTAACCGACAATATTCACTCCACCAAACTACAGCATAACCAGTGAAAGAACTAACCGCAACCTTAACTTTTTTACGTACATCAAAATTATTGGAAGCAAATATATTATTTATGTCAAACTCCCATTCAATATATAAAGCAGGTCTAAAACGGCCATTAAATGGTGGTATAGAAACATTAACCTGATCATGTGCATTTGGATGTTTGTGCACCTCTCGTGACGGTTGTGGTATTTGCATAGGTGATGGCACGTCTCCCACGGGCTCTAGATCCTGTCACAATTAGTAGAAACAAGAAACAAAATTCAATAATAATGTTCCTATGAACTACTAGGATGTGGTGGTAAAGCGCTCACAGTAAAGCAAATATCAATATCTTACAAGTTCTTACCAAGCAGCAGGTGGTGACAGGCAACCAGCAGTGTCAAATAACTCTGAAGATTGTGTAAAGCGATTGCCAGGGGAACGTACGTATACACGGTGCAGAAATATGTGGAGCTGGGTTGGCTATATATGGTAGCAAAGTATTAGCAATAATCAATTCAGAGATGCAATGTTGAATAAACGCTCAACGACGGTACTGTGCTGGTCCTAGGCTAGACCGGACTAGAGATGCGAGCCTAGAACACTAATGAGGTAACGGCGTAGCACAACTAGCATCAATGAAGGATACTAAGTAGCTCTGGACAGCAAGATATAAGTGAAGATCACAACAGCAGTGAAGATAATGATGAAAACCAACTGCCAAGCAGGATATACAACAACTCTCTCTCCAACTTTCCTCTTGAAAAGTTTGAGCCAATTTTCTGATAACTTTTTTCAAAGAATGCTACTAACTCAAGCTTTCCAATGCAAAAAGAATCACTCAATTCCGAAGTGATATGAGGAGTCAAAGAATTCTAAAACTGGCCTGAAAAACTGGAATAAGCTGTGTCCGCGAACTTCGGAGGGCAAAAAGACCTATTTAGAAGACGATTTTGAGGTGTAAAATATTGAACTAGCCTCTGCAACTATTTAGATGCGGCTCGTCGCTAGCTTTCATTTAAGTACTCGCGTAGCCAAAACGGACTTCGTATAAGGAAGTTATGCCTGTTTACTGAACAGTGCACAAAACAGATTCAAATCCGAATTCAACTACAAGATTGAGTCTAGATAGATCTGAATTTTGTTTTTTTTATCTCTTTTTTTCCTCACACTTTTTTCTTTTTCTTTCTCTGGCTTTTTTTCTTTTTTCTCTGTCTTTTTTTCTCTCCCTCTTTCCAAGACAAACTAGATAAGATGCAGATTGGATCAAGCGAAGATGTGAACGACCTCAACTATGATTATGACAATGAACTATGGGTAGCACGTGGTGGAAATTGATGGATGATGTGGTGGACAACGGAAGGGATAACGATGCAGCGGCGACGTGACTGATGTGAACAGAACTCGAAACTCTAAACGAACTGGACACTAAGACCAGCAACTCGACACGACGATGCAACCGATAATTCAATAATGGAAACAATGAAAAGAAAATTGCAAAGGCTCGGACTGGCTTGGACAAAAGGATGAATAGATCTAACTTTTTTGTGGCTTTTTCTTGGACAATAGGTAAGAAAATAAATCTAATCTAGGGGAAACTGGAAATTCTCACCGAGCAACCTGAAAACTGATACCACTTGATAGAAAAAGTGAAAGTCATTCCCTATGCCTCAGTTTGATACACAGCATGGCATACTTTATAGAACCTATGACTGAGGCATAGGGAATGACTTTCATTCTCTCTCTATCTTCTGCAGTGGTTGGGCATTGAGTCTGACTCAACTTCACACCTTGTAATACACGCAAGAACCCTTTCTTTGACTGATCCATTTTGAACTTCTTCAAAACTTTATCATCTAGGAGTAGATCACTAGACAACGGTCAAAATTATCCTTAGAGGACTAAACAAATATTTCTCAGTTATGTAGGTGATAAAGAGTTCGTCGTAAAGAGTTACGTCGATGCAAGCTTTTACACCGATCCAGATGACTCTAAGTCTCAATCTGGATATGTATTAAAAGTGGGAGCAATTAGCTAGAGTAGCTCCATGCAGAGCATTGTAGACATAGAAATTTGCAAAATGCATACAGATCTGAATGTGGAAAACCCATTGACTAAACCTCTCTCACAAGAAAAACATGATCACACCTTAGTACTCTTTGGGTGTTAATCACATAGCGATGTGAACTAGATTATTGACTCTAGTAAACCCTTCGGGTGTTGGTCACATGGCGATGTGAACTATGGGTGTTAATCACATAAAGCTGTGAACTATTGGTGTTAAATCACATGGCGATGTGAACCAGTTTATTGACTCTAGTGCAAGTGGAAGACTGAAGGAAATATGCCCTAGAGGCAATAATAAAGTTGTTATTTTATATTTCCTTATATCATGATAAATGTTTATTATTCATGCTAGAATTGTATTAACTGGAAACTTGATACATGTGTGGATACATAGACAAAACACAGTGTCCTTAGTAAGCATCTACTAGACTAGCTCATTAATCAAAGATGGTTAAGTTGCCTAACCATAGACATGAGTTGTCATTTGACGAACGGGATCACATCATTAGGAGAATGATGTGATGGAAAGACCCATCTATTAGCTTAGCATAATGATCGTTAAGTTTTATTGCTATTGCTTTCTTCATGTCATATACATATTCCTTTGACTATGAGATTATGCAACTCCCGAATACCGAAGGAATATCTTGTGTGCTATCAAACGTCACAACGTAACTGGGTGATTATAAAGATGCTCTACAGGTAACTCCAAAGGTGTTTGTTGGGTTGGCATAGATCAAGATTAGGATTTATCCCTCCGAGTATCGGAGAGGTATCTCTGGGCCCTCTCGGTAATGCACATGATAATAAGCCTTGCAAGCAATGTGACTAATGAGTTAATTGCAGGATGATGCATTACGGAATGAGTAAAGAGACTTGCCGGTAACGATATTGAACTAGGTATGAAGATACCGACGATTGAATCTCGGGCAAGTAACATACCGATGACAAAGGGAATAACGTATGTTGTCATTACGGTACGACCGATAAAGATCTTTGTAGAATATGTGGGAACCAATACGAGCATCCAGGTTCCGTTGTTGGTTATTGACCGGAGAGGTGTTTCGGTCATGTCTACATAGTTCTCGAAGCCGTAGGGTCCGCACGCTTAACGTTCGATAACGATTTTGTATTACTAGCAAAAGGCCTGTGCGTTGTAACGAAGACATAAATATTTCGTAGTTCAATACCAATTATGTGTGACATTTCTGTTAACCTGCAGAACTCCAGAAATTATGGAATAATGATACCTACAAATAACAATGCACCAGGAGAAATAAAATCACCTTTTTAAGAAGTAAACAACCATGAGCCAACATTCAAGTAATTTAGCTGCTGAGCTTTGTGCATAGTGCTCCCTCCATAAAAAATAAATAGAAGAGCGTTTAGGTCTTTAAAAGTAGTGATCTAAACGCTCTTATATTTCTTTACAGGGGGAGTACTATGCTGCATTACACGGGATGATGATACAAGCAGGACAAAATTGAGTATTATGAAGTGAATCTACCAAACAGCCCTAGGACTACTAACGACCAATCAAGATATTTATGTGACCTTGTAAATCAAGGCCCTTAAGTTTCTTTTGATGCTGGCCTTACTTCATGTAAAGGGACATCAGATTGTTGATTGATGCCAAGCTCGTCCATCTTGTGATAAAGGTATGTTGCTTTCTCTTCTTTTTTAGATGAGCAATAATAGTTCAGAAGTGCACCGTAGGTTCGATGGTTCTTGGCCATCAAATTATTTTTCATCTACCTCGGTGTACGTCATGTTCATACCCTTGTATCAAGCAAGAGCGTCCAAGAGGACTAAGTTAGCTTCAAACAAACTTCATTATACTACATGAAGAATATAGCATGAGAGACTAGATATCTCTGTTGTCAGTTTGGTTCACACCTCCAGCCATGTTGGTCAACTGAAATACACTCAAGCCATAAGCTTGCTACTCAATTGAGATTATGAGCACGATACTAAGCCTAAGATAAAGAAGGAACCTTGAACAAAGTTTGCTTTCAGGACATCAGGATAATAAAAATCTCAATCCACTTGGTATAGCCGAGTAACACTCAAAGTTATGTCAGCTACAATATTAGCAAATTAAAGTCTGAATCATGAATGCCAATTGAAGATCACATTTGTTCGCATTCCAAAGTCAGAGTGCATCAAATTAGTATAAAAACAATGCAATGCATCCTTGCAAATCCCAAGTGCATAATCACAAGTGAAAAGGGACAAACTATTTAGTAACACAAGGGTGGTGCAGATTCAAGTCTGAATCATTATCAATGGCAACTGAATCGAACTCATCTCTGCTTCTGATCCTCTGCTGCCGCACCTGACCTACTACTTCTGCTCTCTGTTGTTGCCCTCGGCTGCTGTACCTCTCCTTCTCCAATGAACTGCTGCTCCTAATCTTCTCTAAACCCAAACTATTGCTGCTCCGCTTCCTCTCTGAACCCCATAACAACATTTAGAAAGCCTAGAATGCACCATAGCAAAAATGCAGGTCTCGACATCGAGTAATAAAATTCTGATCTTGTGATCTTCAGATGAAGTACCTGCGATCAATTCCATGCGTGCAACGATCCAACTACTAAAAGAGTCAGGTTTGAAGCTAGAGCCTCTTGGTAAGAGCTGACGGATTCTACACGAACAAAACAACAAAGCACAAGACCATGATGTATCAAGTCCTAGAAAACTGAGTATTAGTTGCATCTTTACTCGAAAACATTTTTCAACAACTATTAGATGCTCCAATTTATATGCGCATGTCTAAAATTTCTAGGCTGCAAAAGCAAAGAAAACAGGAAATATCAAGACACACAATTGTTCCATTGCATGCGAAGGTAAGATGATCTTTACAACATTCTATCTATCCTACATCTTTGTGAGATCCATGGACTCAATGCAGAAAACTCTTCTAATGGATATTTATATTATTGCTGCTAATGTCAGTCCTTTCAGCCTCGAATTACTGCTCCAGTTTAGATAGGAAGCCCCATTGTTCAGTATAGATGGCAGTTTATATGTGTTTTTAAAAGCAAGAGCACCACCTCATACTATGGAAACCTAAAGAGCAGACAACAAAATGCCCATTTACATAATCTAACATACTTTAACCTAGTAGTCCTGTGACCACAAGTTTATTACTATGGACATTTGCATCTGTCTACTTGTAGTAAAACCACAAGTTTCCAGTATATAGGAGAGCATATGTACACATAAATGTGGACCAAATTCCATTGTCTAGAATTCTGAACCGAATTAATTAGAAGAATACAAACATACCACATCCCCACAGAATAATAGATGGCCAACTGCTCATCCATACAATATGATGATCAGAAGTGTGGAACAATTCACCCGACAATATAGACGGCAACCATCACAGTCAGCTCGTGGTACATGTTATATGTAGAAGGAATCTGAAGTGCTTTGTCTTAGCAAATGTCCTGTAGAAGATGTTGTCTTTACCACACAGGAAAAGTCAGTGGTATCAACTAACTGAAAGCTTATCATTAGAAACAGGTAGATAATATCCTGAGACAACTTTACAGTAGCATATATCTGATCCTTGGATCTGAGTACACCTATGAATCGAAAAGGCAGAGAGCGACAGAAAAATTACTAAAGGGTAACAGATGCAACCACCTCTCCCATTCATTCTCAATCTCTCCATTAGCACCTGCCCCTGGACCTGAGCTAACCCCAAATCAGCACAAGGAAAAATCAAGTTGGGTGTGAGTCCAGACCAGTCATGACCGGGGCCGTTCCATCAAGATAGAGAGGGATACCAGAGGGAGGGAAAGAGAGAGAGGAGAGTGGCTGCACATCGGCGGCGTACTGGAAGACCTTGTCTGTGGTCAAGTGAGTAGAGAGCAGAGCACCTTTACTGAGCGTTTGAGGAGGAAAGGGGCCTGCGCCACTGGTGGCCGTGGAATAGGAGCGACAAATCCACTGGAGGGAGGGGGTACCGCCATACCAAGCCAACCGTGCCCGGCTCCAGTGAGCTGCTGCCTAGGTCGCCACGCCGCCCCTCCTTTCCCCCTTCTTCTCTCCCTTACCTCCCTAACTTCCTTCTGCCCAGGAGCCCCGGATACCATGGATTCGCCCGTGAAGCCATGCTCTGGTCTTTGTCGTCATCACGGCGGCCCCCGGCTCGCCGCCCGCCGTCCGCAGTCGCTCGAGCCGCCGCGTTGACCCGATCCAGAACGAACGCTCGACCGCCGTGCGTGTGTTGCTGGTCCACATGAAAAAGTATAACAGGTTGAATTCTCCAAAATAGAATGGCCTTTTTGTAAAACTAAAACGTTTTCTCAGATTAGTCATTTGAAAGAGGACTGCGGGTTGAATACCAAAAACTACAGGGACTTTTTTTGCAAAAGCGCCGCGACGGTGAGCAGTCGGGCAGAAGCACTAATCACTTTAGTATTAGGGAAAGATATGAGTTATGTGATTTGGTCACCGAATGTTTTTTGGAGTCCCAGATGAGATCACGGACATGACGAGGAGTCTCGAAATGGTCGAGAGGTAAAGATTCATATATAGGACGATGATATTCGGACACCGGAAGTGTTTCGGGGCATACCGGGTACATATCAGAGTACCGGGGGGTTACCGGAACCCTCCGGGGGAATAATGGGCCTTATGGGCCATAGGAGGGAAGCACACCAGCCCACAAAGGGTGGTGCCCCCCCTAAGGAAGGAGGCCGAATAGGAGAAGGAGGTGGGGGTTCGGCCCCCCCTTTCCTTCCTCCCCCTCTCTTCCCTTTTCCCCCTTCTGGTAAAAGGAAAGGGGGAGGCCGAATTGGACTAGGGGCCCAAGTAGGATTCCTCCTACTTGGGCGCCCCCTTGGCTGCCTCTCCTCCCCTCCAACCTATATATACGTGGGGGGAGGGGGGGCACCGCTAGAACACACAACATTGATTCCTAGCCGTGTGCGGCGCCCCCCTCCACAGTTTACGTCTCCGATCATATTGTCATACTGCTTAGGCGAAGCCCTGCGCGGATCACTTCACCATCACCTTCACCACGCCGTCATGCCGACGAAACTCTCCCACGACACTTTGCTGGATCAAGAGTTCGAGAGACGTCATCGAGCTGAACGTGTGCAGAACTCGGAGGTGTCGTGCGTTCGGTGCTTGATCGGTCAGAACGAGAAGAAGTTCGACTACATCAACTGCGTTGTCAAACACTTCCGCTTTCGGTCTACGAGGGTACGTGGACACACTCTCCCCCTCTCGTTGCTATGCATCTCCTAGATAGATCTTGCATGAGCGTAGGAAAATTTTGAAATTGCATGTTGCGTTCCCCAACAAAATAGACCATTGATTCAGCTGCATCTACTACTATTACTCCACCTCAAGTATGCTATCTGATGTCCTGCAAGTGCACATGATTTAGTTGTAGACTTTTCAAAGTAAGAGTATCGAGCCCAGAGGGAGTACATGAATCAATCTTTTGCCTCTTGAATGGTTTAAATGTTGTGCCTGCAAGTTGAGAGTGATCCAAAGAGATAGTAATGTGATGGAAATGATGAAGCTAGTGAAAGTAAATTGTGGTAATGAAGTTTAGAGCTAAGGGTTGCGAACAAGAGTTTCGAAACAAAAATGATTAAAGTGTTCCCAGGGAGTCTGGATTCCCCACTAGCATGCATCTAAAGCGGTGCCTAAAGACGGTGCTACGTCAGATTTTGAAGCCACTTTCCATATTTCTATTTGTGGGCAGACTCGATACAGATATGTGCTTACACGCGGCAGCCATGTATCACATACACCACCACCGTCCTTTCCCACTCCAGTTACCAAACAGTGATTAAGGGGAAAAACTCCCGTGGATGCAGCCTACTGTTGGTCTCTGTTTTACCCCATGCTGCAACGGTCCAGGATGAAGGGGGATAGGGCCTGTGACGCACCTACTGCCACAAGCAGCCAGTCCGCCAACAACAAGAAGTATTTTGGAAAAAGAAGTGTATCTACGTAATGTCACCCTTGCAGTTCCCAAAATGCGCCTTTTTTTGAAAGGAACACAAAATGCATTCCATTAACTTACACGAACTGGACATACGCCAGCAACAAGGTTTTTTACATGGGACGGAAGCGGGTCAAACCATACTTGATAGTTTCCCCTTTCCAGACTCACACCAAACGCAGCAAGGCAGTGCATTGATATATTACAGACCTTAGGACAAACCTCTATTTTACAGCACTGGAACGAGTACTGAATAACAGATTTCAAGTCCTTAAATAAGACACCTAGTACTGAGTTGGCATATGCCTCGCTGGTCATTGCTTGCTTCAGAACAGTGGCGTCAGTCTCCAGTATGATCTTTTGACATCCCATTCTTGCTGCTTCCTGGATTGCATGAAACATCGTTGCTGCCTCTGCGTGCAAGTGGTCAACAACACATGTTAGATTTCCCGCTCCTGCCACCAGCGTTTCCCCTAATTCATTTCTTATGGTAAAACCCCATCCACCGGAATGAATTGATTATCTGGATGCCCCATCTGAGTTTATTTTCAAGAAATCCTTGGGAGGAGGGGACCATACCTGTATCTTATTTGTCCTTCTCTTCTCTCCTTTTGAAGTGCTCCCAGTATTCTGTAAAAAGTACTCCCTCCGTCCGGAAATACTTGTCATCAAAATGGATAAAAAGGGATGTATCTAGACGTATTTTAGTTCTAGATACATCCTTTTTTGTTCATTTTGATGACAAGTATTTTCGGACGGAGGGAGTAGTTGATAAGAGAATAAAATTTCATTTAGGATCCTAATTTTTTGTTCTTGGTTGGCCTTATTTCTTTCTAGCCACCAAGTCCGTAGTAACGCACATACCTTTGTACATGTTTCTTCATTCAGTTGGAGGATTTGTATCATTATCCATTTAGCATTAGGGCAATTCACGAAAAGTAGCCGTGTATCTTCCAACCCTGCAGCCCTTCATAGAGCCTTCACCAATTTGCATTTCGAAAAACAGTGCCCGCCGTCTTCATCTAGACCGTAACACACTGGGCACCTCGTGTCAAGCTCAATTCCCTTTCTCTTTAGTTCCGTTCTGAGCGGAAGGCTATTATTTGTAAAACGCCAACGTTGACCCAAAGCCACAAACCACGGTGAAAACGCTCGACACCCCCACGTGGAGAGGCCGGCCAACGTATAGAGAGAGCGCGCGCGGCGCGACCGAGCAAGCTCCGCCGCTCGTTGCTTCAAAGTCCAAACCGGCACACCGACCGAGAGAGCCACCGCCCGTCGCCATCCCCCCAGGTCTACCATATCCAGATCGGCGCACGTCACGCGGTCCCGCTCCCCTCTCCCCATCCTCGATCCACAACGGCGAGGAGTCAAGCTGAATGACGCGGCCATCGTCGGCGCGGGAGATAAACATAACCGCGAAACATGGCGGCCTCCCTCTGTCGCAGTTAGTTTGGCTTGTACGTCGTGCACCCTTCCCCCTTATCTCCTTCCCCGACTGACCTGACCGGGACGCCGCATTTGTCCCATCTACGGCACGGCACGGAGAAGAAGAAGCCCAGCTCGACTCCTCCTCCGTCTGCCCATTCCCAGATCCCAGCGCGCCATGCCCGCGCCTGCAGGTGCGTGCAGCCAAGCCCCACCGCACGCCTTCTATTCCGCGTCCCCTAGCTTGGCCCGGCCCTGCTCCGATCCAAGGCCGCGGCGGTGACCCAGTGCCCTCTCCCTCCCGCCACGCCGTCCGCCCGCCCGTCCGCCGCCCATGGACGCCATCACCAACGAGGCGCGCGTGGGGGCGTTCGCGATCGGCCCGTCCACGGCGGCGGGGCGGACGCTCGCGCTGCGCGTGCTCCTCTGCGGCTCGCTGGCGCGGCTGCGGCACCGCCTCGCCGCCGCGCTGCGCGCCGCGGCGCCCCTGGCTGCGGCCTGGCTGCACCCGCGCCACAACACGCGGGGGATCCTGCTCGCCGTCTGCGCCGTCGCGCTCCTGCTGCGCGGCCGCGGGGGCCGCGCCGGGGTGCGCGCGCGGGTGCAGTCCGCCTACCGCCGCAAGTTCTGGCGGAACATGATGCGCGCCGCGCTCACCTACGAGGAGTGGGCGCACGCCGCGCGGATGCTCGAGCGGGAGACGCCGCGCCGCGCCACCGACGCCGACCTCTACGACGAGGAGCTCGTGCGCAACAAGCTCCGCGAGCTCAGGCACCGCCGCCAGGAGGGCTCGCTCAGGGACATCGTCTTCTGCATGCGCGCCGACCTGCTCAGGAACCTTGGTAACATGTGCAACCCCGAGCTCCACAAGTTGAGGCTGCAGGTACTGCGCTGCCCATCTGCCCAGAATTATCGATGCCACCTGATCCCTGCTTTCGCTTTGATCATAATACTGTTTGTTGCCGGAGTATTAGAATTGTTTCCCCTTTCCCGTAGTCAAAGGACTCGAAATTTGCAGTGTCAGTAATTCCATCTATTATTTGATAAGTTAATAATAAGCCTGTTTGGTTTGTCAGACGATTCGTTCACATTATGTCAATATATGTATATACAGTACATTCTAGTGTCACTGAAATGTTTATTGTTAATGATCTACTAGGTGCCTAAAATCATCAAGGAGTACATTGAGGAGGTATCTACTCAATTGAAAATGGTTTGCAATTCTGATTCGGACGAGCTACCCCTTGAAGAGAAACTGGCATTTATGCATGAGACAAGACATGCCTTTGGTAGATCGGCCTTACTGCTAAGTGGAGGTGCTTCATTTGGCTCTTTTCATGTGGGTGTTGTCAAAACCTTGGTAGAGCATAAGCTTCTACCTAGGATTATTTCAGGATCAAGCGTTGGCGCAATAATGTGTGCTATTGTAGCCACACGGTCATGGCCAGAACTAGAGAGTTTTTTTGAGGAGTGGCATTCCTTGAAATTCTTTGACCAGATGGGTGGGATCTTTCCTGTATTTAAAAGAATTTTGACGCATGGAGCTGTTCATGACATTAGGCACTTGCAGACGCAATTGAGAAATCTTACAAGCAACTTGACATTTCAAGAGGCATATGACATGACTGGCCGGGTTCTCGTTGTTACTGTGTGTTCTCCAAGAAAACATGAGCCACCTCGATGCCTGAACTATTTGACATCACCTCATGTTCTCATCTGGAGTGCAGTAACTGCTTCCTGTGCTTTTCCTGGACTTTTTGAGGCCCAGGAGTTGATGGCCAAAGATAGATTCGGAGAAACAGTTCCTTTTCATGCTCCATTTTTGTTGGGTGTGGAGGAACGAGCTGACGCGGCTACACGGCGCTGGAGAGATGGGAGCTTAGAAAGTGATTTGCCCATGAAGCAATTGAAGGAATTATTCAACGTAAATCACTTCATAGTAAGCCAAGCCAATCCTCACATTGCTCCATTACTGAGACTAAAGGAGATCATCAGGGCTTACGGAGGCAGCTTTGCTGCAAAGGTACGTGAAATGCTTTCTCCATAGTCCTCATTTCTATTATTTGCTTAGTCTGTCGGATTTCAGAGCAATTTCGATGTGACCATGCTTCCCATTAATGCGAACATAAGGATGTTTCCTTTGCTTATATATCTTTCTGATAATACCTTTCATTGTCAATAATGTGTGTCATTTGATGGCTTAGTAGCATCGCAAAGCATAGCACTATGCTCACCAAGGCATATTTGACCATAAATATTAGCTCAACTGTATGGCCAAGTAATTCATTTTGCCAAAGTATCCACTGGAATGATGTGGTGAGTAAACAGTATTGACGTGGTAAAGTAATTTTTCAGTTGTCTAATATGATCTTCTGATCTTTTTTGTATGTAGCTTGCTGAACTTGCTGAGATGGAAGTTAAGCATAGGTTCAATCAAGTTCTGGAACTTGGATTTCCATTAGGAGGAATAGCTAAGTTGTTTGCTCAACATTGGGAAGGTGATGTGACAATTGTTATGCCAGCCACACTTGCTCAGGTTTTGAATATTTCTTAATCCATTCTTTCGTGTGCATGTCAAATATTCACCACATTAATCAGCAGTCTTACTAATGTTCTTTTTCTCTCTGTATCATCAGTATTCGAAGATCATACAGAATCCTTCGTATTCTGAGCTTCAGAAAGCGGCAAGTCAGGGTAGGCGATGCACTTGGGAAAAGCTCTCTGCCATCAGGGCAAACTGCGCTATTGAGCTTGCATTAGATGAATGTGTGGCCCTCCTGAACCACATGCGTAGGCTGAAGAGAAGTGCAGAAAGAGCAGCCGCTTCACAAGGATATGGTGCTACAATTAGACTCTGTCCATCTAGAAGGATTCCATCATGGAATCTCATAGCAAGAGAAAACTCAACTGGTTCTCTCGATGAGGAAATGCTCGCATCTCCCACTGTTACGAGCCATCAAGCAGTTGGAGGGACTGCTGGGCCATCTAACAGAAATCACCATCTCCAACATAGCATACATGATAGCAGTGACAGTGAATCTGAGAGTATAGACTTGAACTCATGGACGAGAAGTGGTGGCCCTCTCATGAGAACAGCCTCAGCTAATAAATTCATCAGCTTTGTTCAGAACCTTGAGATTGACACAGAATTCAGAACAATTTCACCAAGGGGAAGTGAAGGTGATATTGTGACACCGAATAGTAACTTATTTGCTGGTCACCTAATTGGTAGAGAGCCAGTTGATAACCATCCAGGGCCTGTTACTCCTGGTAGGACCTCAGGCAATTCAGGTTGCGATCCTCATGATACTCCTGTTCCTAGGTCTCCATTTGGTCTTTCCACAAGTATCATGGTCCCTGAAGGTGACTTGCTGCAGCCTGAAAAGATTGAGAATGGTATTTTATTCAATGTTGTGAGAAGGGATACTCTCGTAGTGACTACTAGCGGAGTTGAACCTCATGGATCTTCACAGGAAGCAGATGTGGAAACTGTACCGACCGAGTGCCTTTATGGTGCTTCGGATGAAGACGACGACAACGTGGAACTGAATGCCGATCCCGAAGCACTATCTGACCCTGGAGATCAGAGATCCTCAGTTGCAGGAAACCTAGATCCGTCCACTTCCATGGATTGTCAAGCTGACGAAACAAGTACTACTCGATCAGAAGCTCCGTCTCTATTTGATATCTGTGTGGAGATTCCTCCACCAACCATGATCAGAGAAAATAGTCGGCCCGACGAGCCTTCTTCAGACATAAGACTGGAGACTGTAAAGACAGATTGCCCTGATGAGAATTCAGCTGCTGGGAATGATGAAGTTGACTCAGTTCCTGCCAATAAAGAATCTTCCTATTGTTCTCAGACAGCTGAAAATGGACAGCAGCATCAAGTGGATATGGGATCTGTGAACTCCTGCAGTGTTTCAGTTTCAGAAGATGATAAACATGTCAGCCTCGTTTCGAACGAGAAACCAGTTACTACTTCCAGTGGCGGAGCGGAGAGTATGACATCTGGAAGAAATGAAGCTGACTAGCATAGAACGTGCCTGTTGACTGACCTAATGTTTTTCTGTATTGGGACTTGGTAATTTGAACAATTCAGCTTGATCTGGTCCATGCTATGTCGGCAATTTAAACTCGTGTCATGATCAAACTGAATTGCGTCTATACCTAGGTGTTGTATTTCGGTTGTAGGCCAGTCAACCCCCTAATAAAGCACTAAGAATGAATCTAGAGTTCCGAACTGGCATATATATATATATGCCTGAGTCCCTCTGTTTCTGAAATTGATGAAAATTCATTCTCTTTGACTGAAACTGCTCAGGCCACGGCTCTGTCCGAACTATGGCGCTCCCTAGTACTACGAGATTATTTGATTTGAACGCTTCTACTCCCTATGTCTCCTCAGTTTGTGTATCCTTCCTAAGTCGTCCTTTTACCCATTTGAGTTTTGAGCTTGTATTGTTGCAGTTGCCGATTGTTAAACTACGCTGTGTTGAACCTTAGTTGTAATCAGCGAATGAGAAATAGCAAAAATAAACAGTAAAATGTTGTATTCTATTATTTCAGTAAAAGTATATGATAAAAAAGGGATAATAAAGAGTGAGGAAAAAGAACGTTTTGATTCGTTGAGACAAATCTTGTACTCATATAGCTTGTAATCATAGGTGTTTTTTTAGCATGTACTACATGGCATCAGTTTTATGGCATGTAAATTATACAATGTTGATAAAATAACTATTGCTCCAAGTCTTATCTTAATAGAGGGTTTACCTATTTTATTGTTGGTTTTCTAGAGAAAGATGATATCACCTAATGCACATGATAAGTGCGGCTAGCTTGTTTGCTTCTTTTTTAGGCAAATATATCCTCACTCCATTCCACAATGCAGTGCACATTTAGTTCTCTGAAAGTTAAAACATGTCTATGTTTGTCAAGTTTAATAAAATCTATAAACGTTCACTATCATTAGATGCATCATGAAGTGTACTTTTACAATTTATTTATTTAGTGTTTTAAATGTCGATAGTTTGACTTAAAAAAAAGATATACACTACATTATGGAACCGAGGGAGTTTTAACTAAACAGAGTATAAACATCAAACCGAACAAACTGGAACAAACAAATGGTAAAGAACTAAAGATCCAACATAAACTAACAATTAAATTAACCACCTTTCAAGTCGACATCTCAACATTTCACCATGATTTTTGTGAAACTACGAGAGACCAAACATAAGCTAGATGAAAAAAGGGTTGTATGAGATGTTCAGCTCAATAGGTGATAACCTAACATCATTGAATGTGCTATGCACGGGGATAGACCTCTTGCAATGCAAGTTGTCACCATACTGTCGAAGGAGAAAACCAAAAGCACAAATGAACTCCTGGCCAAAACATACTTACATTGCCATTAAGTTAAAGCATCTACAACCGGGCGCCTCAAACCCGCCTCAAACGCTCGGGCGGATGGCCCGGTCAGTGACCGGTCACGAAAAGGCAACCCAGACGAGCTCCTCAAATGGGCCTCAAACGCCGGGACTGACCGACACCTCTCATATCCAGCCCAAATCTGGGGCAGATATGGGGGCGCCCAGTCACGTCCGCCACGTTGGACCCGATAGCCCTACCCTACCACAAATTGCACCAAATCCACCAAACTCCCCCTCCTCCCGCCTCTCTCCAACCTTTCCCGCGTCCGAGCCCTCGACGTCCGACACCCTTGCTCCCCATCCTCATCGCTGATCCCGATCCGCGGCCCTAGATGTCGTCCAGCCCGTCCCCGACCGCCGCGACGGAGGCTGCGTCCGCCTCGTTCGTCGGCGTCCCATTCGGCTTCGTCGTGCAAGCCGGAGAACGTCGCCCGGAGGAACCGACGACGCCAACAACGAGAGAGAGAAGTGGCGGTGTCTCAGGGAGCGGATGCGGACATGGACGAGCAGCTGCCCCCCCCCCCCCCCCCGCCCCGCCGGCGGCCATGCCTGGAACCTCGCACCCCATCCATCCGACCGCTGTCAAGGATTGCGCCATCAGACCAGGTTGGGACAGAGGAGGATCCGACGGCCGGCTGGGTATTCCAGAGAGCTTTCCGCCCACGCAGATGCCGGCGGTGGACATCTGTCACTTGCCGCAGCTCATTGGGCGCGGACAAGCAGGGGCACCGGGGGCGCCCGGGCTGCCCACGACTTGTTCGACGGAATGACAGAACAAGAATCGGTATGTTCTTGTTGCTCCTGTCCGACCAACTTTGCGTCCGGCGAGTGATCCAGCCAGCCAGCGAGGCATCCATCACGCTCGAACATTGATTTTTTTTGGCATGTCCGGATTGTTGAAATATGATTTGTTTTGCTTTGTTTGAAACTATTGAATTGGGACCATTTGTATCACACGATCGACGTGCATGTATTGCATGAATTTGGGGCTCTGCATTTGAGGTGTGTGAATGTGCGTCCATATGAGGGGCCGCCAGGCGTTGTCCGCGGACGCGCCCGTGGCGTATAGGGATCCGGATTTGCTTAGTCCGGTTGTAGATGCTCTTAGGACAAAACATGGGATGGCAGTCCACTGAATTTGGAGTTAGTGATCCGCCAGAAAAACTACCATTGTATATTTATCTCATTTTTTAGCGGACCTTTTTTATCTCAGTTGAAAACTTGAAACGGTCTTTCTGAAAATTTTGACTGCGCGCTTTTTTTTTTAGACAATTTGACTGCGTGTTGTGTTGCATTGCTGCAAGATTTTTTTTTTTGAGTAACGCATTGCTGCAAGAGGATCAACTCGTTTGCTATTCGAGCTGGAGGCCCAAAAGTCGCCAGAGCCCAGCCCACGAAGGTATAGCCTCCCCCTCCGCACACCGCACTCCCCACCACCATTTCCTGCTTCTTCGCTAGAACCCTAGCCGCCGCGCCGCCCCAAGAACCGGGAAAGGGAAGCGACGGTCCGGTCTGCCCCTCCTCGTCGTCGAATCCCGCCGCCACCTCGTAAGCCGCTCCTCTCTCCCGATCTCCTCCCTCGCTTTAAGCCCAGAATGGGTGGTTCGTGGCTTCGTGCCCCGCATCATAATGACCTCCGCGCTCTGATCCGACCGTCTCCAGCTTAATCTTCGCCGGCGGGATGGGGAAGGCGAAGCGGGCGTCCATCTTCATCAGGCTCGTGTCGGCCGCCGGCACGGGGTTCTTCTACGTGAAGCGCAAGAACCCTCGGCGGATCACGGAGAAGCTCGAGTTCCGGAAGTACGACCCCCGCGTCAACAAGCACGTCCTCTTCACGGAGGCCAAGATGAAGTGAGCGCGCGCGGTCTTCGCCGGAAGATGGAATAACGCCGTCGAGCCCTGTAACGAACCTGAGAGAGTGTGAGAGAGAGAGAGAGAGAGAGAGAGACATCTGTTCTTGTTCGTTGTTATTTTTTCCTTGACTGTACTGTCGATGGACTGGGCTGCGGCGCGGTGCAGCTCATCTGTTTCCTTTCTGCCGCTAATCCAAGTCCGTTGCATCCCCATCCATGAAGCTCCTGGTCCGGGTCCCTGTTGCTGCACTGTTGCTATGTTCTCTCCCTCCCTGACATCGTCTAGACAGATTTGACATTTCGCCTGTCTGTGTAACATCTTTCTTGGTCCAACCGAACGTCAGTGACTATTTGGCATTTGTGATCTCTCTCTCTCTCTCTCTCTCTCTCTCTCTCTCTCTCTCTCTCTCTCTCTCTCTCTCTCTCTCTCTCTCTCTCTCTCTCTTCTTGAAAACTAAAAATGGAAATGGAGGTTGCTCACATGATGTGATGTTGTAGCGTACTGATGAATGCGTGCAGCACCTTCATACAAATTTCGTGTGATGGTAGGGCTTTATTCGGAGATTGCAGGAGCTGGTCAGTAAAATTCTCCATGTTAGTAGGATATACTCTAGCATTCAGATAAAATTCTCCATGATTAGATGAATTTTGTAAATACATTGATCAGAGGAACATGGGCGAGTGGACAACAGGACGGTGCAATCTCAGGGGCGCCGCATGTTCTTCTCCACCTAATTCTAGTGGCAGTATACGGCTAAGCAAAGACAGAGACATCACAGCAACAATGCTGAGCACTTAAACCAACGAGAAGGCAAAAACGAAACGAAAATTGGTCATGTGTCAAATCGACACCATCTATCATCAAAGCAGATCCTGCACGGGACTCACCATGCCAAAGAATCCATAAAAGGGCAATGCTTTCACTCACTATGCTTGTTAGTTGTTACTCCATTCATCCTCCTTGATGTCATCAAGAAAGAGGCAAGTCTTTTGATCATTGTGGATGCGGAATATTTGGGTCAAATCATGACAGAAGAGTAATAACCTTGCAATAATTAGGCTTTTGTTGTTAAACTCTTGTCCAACTACTTAATTAATGGATGAGACAAATATTTTGCCTCTGTTTAAAAAAGATGCTTCGAGGTTGTGCCATACTGCAGATTATTGTTGAATGTGCATAACACCTTTTAATGCAAAATTCACATGGTACTAATTCTTGTCTTCTGGAAATTATACGAGTTGGTTAGCAGCAAGATCAGGAACAAGAGAGGGCCTAGCCATCTAGAGGAGAATTTTGAAAGTAAATGCTCAAAAGTTATATGCTATTGTTGTTAGCTCACCCCATAATTCAGCACTAGATTTCACGAATCTGAATCTTTTTATGTTTCTCCAGCCCCCCTTCAGCAAGGGCTCCATGTTAGTAGGTTACTCTAGCATTCAGATACAATTATTTCTAAAAAGTTTAATATCAGTCACTACGTTGTGCGAACTACAATGCTAAAAGTGAGCACCACTGCACCAATATAGGACAAATAAGATGAAATTTGTAAATTCATTGATCAGAGGGAACATGGGCTGAGTGGACAACAGGATGGTGCCGGTTCAGGGGCCACATGTTCTCCTCAACCTAATTCCAGTGGCAGCATACGACCGTGCAAGCTCAGAGGCATCATTCACAGCAACAATGCTCAGCACTCAAATCAACAGACACGGCAAAAACGCAAATAGTTCATGCGTCAACTCGACATCATCTCCCATCAGAGCCGATTCTGTACCGGATCACAGCTTCGAACAAAATCATGGCATCTTGTCATCAGACAGGACAGAACTTACAAGCACCAATTCAAAGTCTTCTGTGCATGCAGTTGGAAGTACTAGTACAATCTAGTAACAACAACAGAGTAGCTTTGCTCCAAAGCCAACATATATTGGTAGAACCCTGAAGAGAGTCGTAACAGGGATGAAATAAGATAGGGTACATTTAGTAACAGTAGCAAAAAGAAAAAAGAAGTGAAATGATGAAGACAAATATACTTTGTTATTTGATATTCTGGGGGTATTTGTACGGCGATTATGAAAAAGCCACACTAAAAAGAATATATGGGTGAAGTCCTAAGCTATACGAATCAACTAAGGTGGACGTTTGTAAGGAGCCTTGTTAGTTTACTGAGGGTTTCTCGAGCCGAGACCGTGTCGGGGTGGTGCTCGCCGCAGATGGAAGTGCGGATGAATATGGCCTTCCGTATCAGGTCATCCCCGATGCCATACTGTCCGCCTCGGAGCATCAGCTTCGCCCGTGTTTCTAGTACAGAAGCTTTCAGAAGAGCCAGCTCCTGCCAAAGATAGGTATACTGGGCTTCTGACTGAACTGGCCTAAAGCAGGAGATTGATGTTTCCCTCCATTTGCCAGCATGGGAGAGCATGGATTCAGCTGCACGCTCCAATGCGTCAGTGCACAGGCGCAGCAGCTCCAGGGCAGCATTGCATCGGGAATATGTGATGAATGTGTTTATCGCAAGTGGCACGACAATCTGCTTCACGAAGAACATCAACTCAGATGGCCTCAGTTCTACCAGAAAAGGATCAGAACCAAATCCAAAAGCCATGAAGCAGGCAGCCCATAGGTGCTCAGAAGAATGTTTAATTGATCCTCGGAGGTACACTGATTGGACTGCAGCTTGAGCCGTTCTTGTGCCTCCTCGCTTGCGAGCATATAGCCTGATCATATCATGGAACTGGATATACTCAGACTTTGCGCTGCACCTGGCAATTCCAAACCTCATCAACATTGCAGCTGCTTCTGCTTCAGATCTCTGCATCCTAGAAGTTGCAAGGCCACAAGTTAGTGCTCGCCACCACTTCCTCCACCTTGGACCCCTCCGATGCTTCTTTGGGATTTTATGTGCAGCCAGAGCCAACATATGAATTGGAACTGCAGATGGTGCAAACCAACCACTCACTTGAACCATACGAATTGCCAGACTCCTGGGGCCATCTGCATGCTCAAATATAGATAGGCAGACATCCAGGAGTCTAACAAGGATTTCATGATTTTTCAAGCTGATTACTTCTCTGTCATTCCAAGAAAAATCTCTTATGGGCGATGGCCGATTCAACGTGTCAAGAAGCCTGCTTGGAGTAATTGGAAGCTCCGAGAGTATAGCTCCAACAATACCTAGGCCAAGAGTGAGCCTCCCAAGCTTTTCTTCAATGACCTTGAGCGCATCAATTTCCATTAGCGGGTATTCCTTGACAGCCCCCTTCATCAAAGTCATTGCCTCAGCACCAGATAAATAAGAAAGCTTCATTGGCTCCAAGTTCATCACCCGTGGAAGGCGTGTTGTTATGATGAAGTGAGTCTCTCCACCAAATTGTGGGAGAAGGTCCATTATGACTCTCTTATCCCACCAGTCCTTCTCACTCTCCAGATTATCAATGATAACTAAATACGGTATGTCCCGCATCAGTTCTTGTCTTATCTTGGCAATGGCTTCCTCTTCCTGTTCCTCAAAGCATCGGTCACTTCCTTTCTCATGCAAGCGAGTATCAACACTTAAATCTACTTCCAAATGAGTCCGCAAAGACAAATAATTATGTCGAATGTATCTGCTCTCCCCTCTGACCCACAAAATCATCTTATATCTCTGGGAGAACCTGTATGCGTACTCCAAAGCCAAGTCTGTCTTGCCCATTCCAGATTCCCCTGATATGCAAGCAATGCCCTTTCCATAGAGTATCTTCCTAGTTTTTTTCTTCCTTCCATATCTCCCACCATTCTTCACTCTCGGCTGTCGGCCATGCTGCAGTGGAGTGCCCAGTCTCTGCATCTCAATGCCTTCCTCAGTCTCCTTCCACAAAACTGGTTCCTTTCCCTTGATGGTATCTGCATTTAGTTGCTCATAATTGTCAGCAGACCAGCCACTCACAGGGCCTTTTCTTCTGTGTTTTGTCTTGAGCTCAAAATACTTCTTTTCCCCTTCCCCACTGACATCACCAAACAAAATGAGCTCCAACTCCGAGAGCTCCTTTTTCCTCCCGACGAAATCACCATTGCGAGGGAAAGGAAATTCATCTTTCTCCACCCTCAATCTCCACCTATTCACCCGATCAACCACACTTCTCCTACCTAATTTCGTGGCCAAAAGGATAACTGCTTGCAGTATGGAGGCTCTCCAATTGGTATCATTCGCTTCTAACTGCACATCTACCACCCGAGAAAGAGCATCAACTGATTCCCTCCATTCATTCTCCATTCCACCATATAACATCCACAGCTCACCGCCATGTTTTTCCCACAGTTCTCCTCTCTTCTCTATGATATCTCTGGCAAGGCAATCAGCAGCACTCAAGTCAAAGAATATAGGGATCAGATTTTTCTTGCCAAAGAAGTTCCTGAGCTCCTCAATGGTATAAGGATTGCCAAATGACTTCTTTGTAAGGATGACAATTCCATATGTGGAAGCATTCATTACCCTCTCAACAGCATCATGGCTGTGTGAATTCCGACACCTGGCCCGATCAGAAGCAAAGCAACTGATTCCATGAATCTCAAGTTCTGCACGAAGCCAATTTGTGAACCTCAGCAGTGAAGCCTTGCGGCCATGAAACCCTATGTACACATCATAGGTCCGAAGCCTACTGACAGAAGCTGCTGATGGCGTAGGTTGAGAGGACGAAGATTTCCGATATACTCCCACCTGTCTCTTCTGTTTCTCCTTTCGAGTTGAACGATCACAATTGCTAGTCGGAGTCGCTGATGAACTACCTTGGTATGGGCCATTGAAGGTGGAAATGAAGCTGGGATTGTTATAGACAATTGCTGGAGTTCCAAAATTACTTGAAGTGCAAAGGCTGGGAGGAGGAGAAGCATCGTCTAGCAATAACCTTATGCTGGCTGATGGTAACTGCCGCTGCTGCACCAGAGTGTCACTGGAAAGAATATCACCGATTTTCAGTGCGATACCAGTCGGGGAGTTATTGTGCTGGACATGAGCATGCTCCGGGCGACGAGCAGACAGTGACCGTGGTGTGAAGAAAGGTGACTGGTTGGCAGAAACAAATGTGGAGGAAGAGGATGACAGGTTCCTTGATGGTGCTGAGACCAAAGCCCCGACATCAGAGCTTTCCTCTTGAAGCTCCATACACCCATTTTCAGTACTATCCAGCTCTCAAGATGGCCTGTAATTCAACTGATCGACGGTATCTGCAGAAGATAGAAAAAAGTCCATCATGATTTGAAATTGTTCAATCAGTTCGTAGCCGGCACTACATATACATTGGAAATACACGCTTGGGAATAATAATTTCTTCATCAGAATGACGTATGAGTAATTCAACAGCAGCAGCGAAGAAACAACCAAGCCAGCAAACAGCAGTAAAGCATACACATTCTACTCGTTGAAATAAAATGATGAAACTTGGAGAGAAGGGACAAAACGAAACTGTAGCAAAGGTGCATTCTATTGGTCATTCGGATAGAGTAACCCATCATGGCTCAATAATGGCTCAGCGAGTACTACGGCCAGGACGAGAGAGAAAAACTTTCTCTAATTGCTTGATGATAAGTACTCTGATTTTGTTTATTATTAGAGGCCGGCAGGAAAAGGGAAAACAAGGTTGAGATGAGCTGTGCGCTTTACTACAGTAATCAATTTGGCAGTAGGAGAAGAAGAAATAACTGTCATTGGTGACATAACATGCGAGAATTGGGGTTGCCCATGCTTGATGATGCACAGCGTACCAGGTACAACCTGGGCCAGCAGCCGAGATGGGAAAAGAAACCAACCGTGTACGGCTCAGCGAGGGGAGAAAAATGGCAACTCTTTCCATTTCTTTCGTCGCAACCTTTAATGGTAGTAGGAGTAGCAGCAGCGCGCGCGGGGAGAAGCGGATCTAATGGCGCCCGCACCCACCGAGGCTCCAGATCTGCCGGCGGCTCTCGCAGTCGCAGCCGGGTCCCAACGAATCAGCGGAGAAAAAGGCAGGCTCTGAACAGAAACCGAACAAGATCACGCGTGCCATGCCGACGGCTCTCACTCAGATCTGGCAAAGCAGAAAGCCGGAAGAGAAGCCTCGAGAGCACGCCTCCGTTCAGTAGACCACAGGCCAAGCAAGAGGGACGCCTCCACAACCCAGCAAGAGAAACAATCGTCCGCTCTACGGATTGCTAGCTAGCGCACCGGTGGAAACAACAACAGCAACAGAGGAAGGAACTCAAATTTGAAGTACCTGCAGCTTACATTTCTTCTCCCTGGAGACAGCCCCGGCGCGCGCGCGGTTCCTGCTCCCGCGCCGGATCCAGCTCCGCTCAGCTTGCTAGCTGCGGCGCCGGCGGCGAGGATCCACCGGAACCGGCTTTCGTTGCTGTCTGCTAGCTCCGGAAGCAGCAGCAGCAGCGGTGAGTCCAAGGCCAGTGTGAATGTGTGCGCGTGATTCGTCGGGGCGAGGCAGTGTCAGTGTGAGGTGTCGCGGCGGGCCATTTTTATATGGCAGAGTGAAGGGAGGGAGGAAGCAGCGGCGACGGCGGGGAGGGAAGGGGAGGAGGCAAAAGCTGAGCGAGCCGCGAGCGTACTGTATAGAGAGAGGGAGGGAGGATGAGGTTAGTGGTGGTATAATTGGAGGGTTAGGCTGGGATTAATTAAGGCTGGTGGTCCCGAGGTTAGCGACACGTTGGTTGGGTAGGAGAAGGAGGAGACAGACACGAGCGCGCCTGCTATGACCCGACAGCGAGAGCCGGTTCGAGCCCGAGTTAGGTGTGAAAAAAGGAAATGATGGACGCGTAGTGGGGGATCTTCGGGAGCCACCACAATCTGATCCGTAATCCTCAAAAAGGAAAAGAGAAATCTGATCCGGGCTGAAGTTTCGACACAAATGAATAACATCCTCTGCTCAGAGTACACAGAAGAAGGAGAAGTTAAAAATGCTTTAGCAAGCATTGGGGACCTGAAAGCACCAGGACCTGATGGCATATGCCGGCGGTGTTTTTTAAAAGATTTTGGAATACTGTTGGTAATCAGGTTACAAATGAAGCACTCAAAGTACTCGATGGAGGAGAAATGCCAGATGGCTGGAACAACACAATGATAGTACTCATCCCGAAAACTACAACACCGGAAGAGTTGAAGGATCTGCGACCAATAAACCTATGCAATGTGGTTTACAAACTAATTCCCAAGGTGATTACAAATAGGCTTAAATTAATCCTTCCTGATATTATCTCGACAAATCAAAGTGCCTTCGTCCCAGGACGAACGATATCTGACAATATTCTTCTAGCCTATGAGCTGACACATTTCATTTTTTTAAGCCAAGACTATAGAACAATTGTTCTACGGTATATTTTCATTAATTAAATATGTACACATACAAAAGCCTAAGAAGGCAAAATAAAGGTTTAACCAATGCCTGTATTATGGAACATCATAAAAACTTAAAGGTTATTCTGAATCCAGGTGTGAATCTTGGCTGCCTTATCTGCTTTAGCTCTTAGCTCTAGTTCTGTCATGCCTTCCTTTAAATAGAATTTCCAGGTATCAATCGTTGGTGTAGCTCATCTGAAGATCTTGTCATTTCTGCTCATCCAAAGACTCCAGCATCCCATCACAATCAAGTCCATAGCAAAATCTGGGGGAAGTGTTGCCATGCCTAGGTGAATCTCATCATATGTGGACATCCCTCATGCTTGTTGGGAACAATGGAGTGCCAACACATGAGAGCAAATGGGCAGTCCCAGAATAGATGTACACTTGTCTCATCGGTGTGTTCATAGCATAGGGCACAATATAGTCTTCTAGGTACATACTTTTTCTTTGGAGCAAATTCCTGGTGCTGACCTTGTCATGTAAAAGAAGCCAGAAGAAGATCTTATGTCTTAGTCGGCAAGATGTTTTCCACAGTAGCTTGAATGTGTTATGAGCTGACTGCTTCCCTTGAATGGATTTGTACATCTTAATGGAGGAGCATGTAGGTGCTGACCATGTGTAGTACCAGTTGTCCTTTCCTTTTGATACCTCTCTGTTGCTGAGCAGCTCTTGCAGATCATTAAATTGAACAAATGCTTCTTGAGACATTGGTCTGTGGAATAAATGGCTAATATCAGTAGTCTATAGAACATCCTGCAATGAAATATTCTGCTTGATAGCATAGGAGTTCAGTTCTGGGTATTTCAGCTGTAGAGGAAGGTCTTGCCACTTGTCAGTCCAAAACAACACTGTGTTTCCTAGGCCTAGTTTGCATACTGCATGATGCTTAAATGTATCAAGATGTTTAAGCACTGCCCTCCACCAGAAGGACCCAATCTTGTTGTCACCTGGCAGTTTGTCCTGATAATGAGTTTCCCAGATTATGTTAACCTAGGGGATATCGGCTCTGTTGAAAAATTTATGTAGGAATTTAATGAGCAGAGCTTGATTGTGGATTTTTAAGTCTAAAACTCCCAGACCTCCTTGTTCCTTGGCCTTACATACTACATCCCATGATATATGCACCATTCCTCTTTCCTGAGTACCAAATTTTCTCAGAAGCAATCCACGAGGTAAGCGTTGATTTGTTTAATCACTGTCTTTGGAATCTCCAAGGTGCACATGACAAAAGTGGGTAAGTTGGTGAACACTGACTTCAACAGAGTTAATTTGTCCCCAGTAGATAGCATTGTGGAGCAGCTCAACAGCCTATTTTCAATTCTTTTCAGCATAGGGATGAAGTCCTCAATTCTTGGTTTGTTCAAGCGAAGTGGAAGTCCAAGGTAAGTATGTGGCAGAGAGCCAATCTTGCATCCAATGAGAGTGGAAAGTTCAGCCATTTTATGTGCTGGTGTGTTGATAGAGATCATGATGGGCTTAGAGTAATTGACTTTTAGTCCAGTGTACTCAGCATAGTGCAAGAGGAGATTCTTTATGTGCATCAGTTGTGTAGCATCTGCCTTGGCCACTAATATTGTATCATCAGCATATTGAATAATGGGATAGTCAGGACATGAAGCATGAATGAGCGGTGATTCAATCAGGGAATTGTGGTATGCTTCATTTAGTATATATTGGAGAAGATCTAATCACAAATATCAAGGGTGAAACAGGATCACCCTGCCTGACTCCTTTTTTGCAGAGAAACTGTTTCCCTGGCACCCCATTAAGCAGAATAGAAGAGAAGCCAGTACCATAGATCATTCTAATCCATTGTATCCATTTATTTCCAAATCCTTTAGCTTGCAAGATCTCAATGATAGTCTCATGATTAAGCATGTCAAATGCTTTCTCAAAGTCTAATTTCAATAGGACCATTTCTCTTTTGCTTTGATGACATTGGTGGATATACTCATAAGACTGGGCCAAGCAATCCTGAATACATCTGTTATTGAGGAACCCATATTGGTTTTTGTGCACCATGTTCAGGATGTATTTCTGCAGCCTATTTGCAAGCAATTTTGTAATAATCTTGAGTGTACAGTTCAACAGAGAGATGGGCCTGAATTTAGATGGTGAGGCTGCAGAGTCTTTCTTTGGGATGAGTGTGATAAAGGAGTAGTTAATACTCTGAATATTCACTTGCCCTGAATGAAAATCTTCTATAAGTTTAGAAGTCAGGAGCAATGATGTCCCAACAACTCTTGAGGAATGTTGCATTGAAGCCATCTGGTCCTGGTGATTTATCTGCAGGCATATTCTTAATAACATTATCAATCTCCTCCTTGGTGAATGGCACTTCAAGTTCTGTGAGATCTTCCATTGGCTGGAGCAGTTGATGCAAATTCAGAAGGTTTGAGGTGGGGGCAGCCGTGCCCATTCTTTCTTTAAATGCTCTGAATAAGATTGCAGCTTTAGCCTTGTGACCATGATGTTCATGTCCTTGTTCATCTTTAATCATGGAGATGGAGTTGTTTCTGAACTTAATAGTTGCTTTGGCCTAAAAATACTTAGTATTAGCTTCACCCACTTTGATTTTTCTAATAGTGGATCTTTGCTTCCAGTATTGCCACTGATTGTCCAGGATGATTTCAAGGTGTACTTTGAGGATGTTCCTGGCATTGTGTTCCTCCACATATAAAAGCCTGAACTCCTTAATGATATCATAGCAAAGAATCATGAAGTTGGTATCTGCAATAATCTTCCTCAAGTCAGACAAATTTTTGGCCCAATTTTTTAGTCCTTTTCTCGGTCTCTTGAACTTAGTTGCAATGACCTTGGCACTGTCACTTGCCTCAACCTCTTGTGACCAGATAGAGCTGACAACCTCTTTAAATTGATGATGCTCTAACCAGAAATTCTCAAATCTGAATATGTTGGCTCTAGGGATAGAAGATTCTATCTGAATTTTAATAGGCACATGATCAGAGACAGTTTTAGCTAGTGGGATGGCAAAAGTTGATGGGTATTTGTTGGTCCAATCTTCTGAGGTGAAGCACCAGTCAAGTTTCTCCAAAAGGGGTGCTTCTTGCATGTTGCTTCAGGTAAATTTTCCGCCTTTAAGTGGGATTTCAATGAGAGCCTGTCTGTTGATTGCTGCATTGAAAGAGAGCATATCATTGATGCAACCCCCTTCCCTGCTACATTGTGAGGGTATCTGATAAAATTAAAGTCTCCCATCAGTAACCAAGGTGTGTCATCTGGTGTAACAAAGTTTTGTAGCCAGTTCAAAAAGATAATCTTGTCATCTGGTTGGCATGGCCCATACACATTGGTTAAAATCCATTGTTCTCCATTATGCTTTGATGTGAAAATAGCTGATAGTGAAAATTCATTGCTGTGATGGATTTGGCCCGAGAAAACTTGTTCATTCCATGCAATTAGGAGACCTCCAGAAGCACCATTAGATGGTAGAAATGCAAATTTACCAAACCTCTTGGGACAGAAGTTTTTCAGATAGGAGTTGTCAAAAGATTCTTTCTTAGTTTCCTGTAAACAGATAATGGAGCATTGGGATTCCTCAATTTTATTAGCTGCGGTCCATTTCATAGAAACATTGATGCCTCTAATGTTCCAGTTTAAAATGTTCCAATCTCTATTCATCAATGAATTTTGTACTAGAAGCAATCACAGCTCAAAACAGAATCAGACCCAGCAAACTCAGAAATCTTTTCAACCAACTTCTTGCATAAGAAACTTAACTTCTTGCAAAACAAAATCCTCCACACAGGAAGCAGATGAGGTGCCATACTACCAGCATAACTTGCATACATCTTAGTCTCACTTCTTACAGATACCAGAGCATACATAACAAAAGTCATGCTCACAAATAAAAGTTGTGATCTAGCTAAGTGGAGAGCTAGATCCACTTCTTGTTCTGCTCCCTTGCATTCCTGGCTCCCTCCATGCTGGCGCCTCCAATCTTGGTCTTCTTGTGTTTCTTGCTGAGCAGTTCTTCAGTTGTATCCATATCAGAGACCTTGCAAAAAGAGGTGTTTAAGCTTTTAACAGCTTTGGGAGGGATCATTGGTGGGGCAGTATGGCAGGCCAGGCAGTCTTTATCTTTACAAACAGTTTTCTTAAATCCTTTGTTAATTTTCTGAAGTCTACAACTTCTTCTTACCTCTGTTTCAACAAGTGGCGCATTCTCTTTCCTCTTCTTGTTTCTATGCAGGGCAGAAGTAAATGAGGCAGACATAGCTTTAGTAATGTTGTTATCTGCAGATGGGGAGATGTTCTACTCCTTAGAATCCTGTGCCAAAGAACATTCCAGTGAGTTATCAACTGGGCAGGTTTTTGGGATAACAAATGGAATAGTGTTGGCAGCAGCTCCTTGACAAATAATTTCCCACACAGAAGAGGAAATGAATGTTTTGGCCCAGTCAAATTTGCTAGGAGTTAAAAGGACAACTGATAAGAAATTTTCCTAGTCCACTGGTACCTGAATGGTGTCCTTGTTTTCTGCAGTTGGAGCAAAGTGCTTCTTCCAAACCTTGACTCCTTTTGTACCCATATGCTGCTCTTCAATGTTCAAGTTTCCCACTGTGATCATATGCTGACACATTTCTTGCAGAGGAAAAGAAGTGGAAGGAAAGGATATGCAGCAATTAAATTAGACATGAGTAAAGCATATGACCGGGTGGAGTGAAAATTCTTACAAGAAATGCTTGGGTTTCAATGGAAGATGGTATGAACTCGTAATGAAATGCGCCACTACTGTCGGATATCAAGTAAAGGTGAATGGGGATGTAACAGAGACCATCATCCAGAGCACGGGCTTCGCCAAGGTTATCCCTTGTCCCCGGACCTTTTTCTAATATGTGCCGAGGGTTTCTCGGCCATGTTACATGAAGCTGAACGAAATGGAAGATTAAAAGGAATAAAAAATTGCAACAATGCCCCAAGTGTAAGCTATTTATTGTTTGCAGATGACTCACTCCTCCTCATCGAAGCAGACAGAAATAGTGTGCAAGAAGTGAACAGAATATTAAGCAATTGTGAAGCATGCTCAAGTCAAGTCATAAACAAAGAAAAATCAGCTATCCTGTTTAGCAAAAATACGAAAGTTGAAGATAAAGGTGACCTGATGAAGTAGCTGAACATTTCAAGGGAAGGATTCTCAGGGAAATATTTGGGACTGCCGGTGTACATTGGTAAATCTAAAGTAAAGGCATTTCAATACCTGAAGGAGAAAGTGTGGAAGCTACTGCAGGGATGGAAAGAGAAATTACTCTCTAAAGCAGGCAAGGAGATCCTAATCAAGGCGGTTGCGCATGCCATACCTGTTTATGCCATGGCATGTTTTGATCTTACTAAATCATTGTGTGATGAGATCAACTCAATGATAGGAAAATACTGGTTGAGTAATATGGACAAGGAGAACAAGATATACTGGGTGAGTTGGGAAAATATGACAAGGACAAAGAAAGATGGTGGGCTGGGATTCAGAGATCTGCATTCTTTCAACCTCGCCATGCTAGCGAGGTAAGCATGGAGAATTCTAAAGAATCCCACGTCCCTGTGCGTCGAAATTCTCTCAGCTAAATACTTCTCGGACCGAGATCTCCTAAATGCCGAAGCGAAGAGTGGAATCTCCTATTGCTGAAGAAGCATACTGAAAGGAGTTCAAGTGCTAAAAAATGGTATTATTTGGGGAGTAGGGGATGGGAAGAACATTAACATATGGACGGATCCTTGGCTCCCAAGAGATAGCTCAAGAAGGGTCAAGTCTATGAGACGAAATCATTTACTCACAAGAGTCGCTGATTTGATTGACCCAGTTTCTCACTCATGGGATGCACAACTTATCGAGCAGACCTTCAGTGAAGAAGATGCAAATACTATAATCTCAATCCCAATTCAGGAGGGAGCAGAAGATATAATAGCATGGCATTTTGATAAAAAGGGGAACTTCTTTGTAAAATCAGCATACCAAGTGGTTCTCGACAATCAGGGAAGGGAAGCAGATGAGGCATCAACGTCTGCAACACAGACTCCTAAAGGGAATATCAAGCTACCATGGAAGAAATTATGGGCTTTACCATTACCAAGTAAACTAAAACACTTCTTATGGCGTTTCGCAAATAATAGCCTTCCACTCAGAATGAAACTAAAGAGAAGGGGAATTGAGCTTGACACGAGGTGCCCCGCATGTTACAAACTAGATGAAGACGGTGGGTACTGTTTTTTGAAATGCAAATTGGTGAAGGCTCTTTGGAGGTCTGCGGGGTTGGAAGATACACGGCTACTTTTGGTGAACTGCCCGAATGCAAAATGGGTAATGATATAGATCCTCCAACTGAATGAAGAAACATGTATAGAGGTATGTGCGTTACTATGGACTTGGTGGCTTGAAAGAAATAAAGCCAACCAAGGACAGAAAATTAGGAGCCTAAATGAAATTTTATTCTCTCATCAACTCCTTTTTACAGAGTACTGGGAGCACTTGAAAAGGAGGAAAGAGAAGAGGCAAGATAAGATACAGGTTTGGTCCCCTCCTCCCAAGGATTTCCTGAAAATAAACTCAAATGGGCATTCACAGAATCAAATCATTCTGGCGAATGGGGTTTTACCATAAAAATGAATTAGGGAAACTCTGGTGGCAGGAGCAGGAAATCTAACATTTGTTGCTCACTCCTTGCATGGAGAGGCAGCAACGATGTTTCACGCAATCCATTAAGCAGCAAGAATGGGTTGTCAAAAGATTATACTGGAGACTGACGCCACTGTTCTCAAGCAAGCAATGACCAACGGGGCATATGACAACTCAGTACCAGGTGCCTTATTTAAGGACATGAAATCTGTTATTAGGTACTCGTTCAAGTGTTGTAAAATAGAGGTTGGTCCTAGAGTCTGTAATATATTAGCGCACTGTATTGCGGCGTTTGGTGTGGGTCTGGAAAGGGGAAACTATCAAGTATGGTTTGACCCGCTTAAAATACTTTGTTGCTGGCGTATGTACAGTTCGTGTAAGTTAATGGAATGCACTTTGTGTTCCTTTCAAAAAAAAATCTGATCCATGAATGTGAATATTCGACTAGGCATTGTTTTTCACAAAGAAAAGCAAAATCAATATTTTTTCTAACGCATTACAGACGCAGACGCTCATGCAAACGCACGTACACTTATCCGTATGAACGCACGCATGCCCACCCTATGAGCACATCGAAAGACTGAGCCGGCACATCATCTTGAGATTGACGAAGTCGTCACAGACGCCATCGTAGTCGATAGGAACTTCTATTTCCACTAAACACATGTCGCAGGAAGGCCTGAAATAAATTCAGTAAAATGCGAGCACCAATGTAAGTCTGGAGCTAGAACTCTGGTGGGCAGCGGATACCATTGTCCTCCTAATCATCCAACCACGGGTTGGTTTGCTACGAAATCACTAGTTAAGGGGTACCTTATGGGTTGCCGCACGTCCCTTCTCAAGTGGTGCAATGTGTAAGGACTTTGTCGGATTTCCCCCTTCCGGTTTTCTCTTTCGTGGTTTCTAGTCTTTCTCCCTTTCACTTTACCCCTAATCTTTTACGATAGAGTTGCAACTTGCTCCTCCCCCATGCCACCGCTTGTCGTTGTTGTTACCTGTTTTTTCGTCGCCTCTCTTCTCCGGGCTCGTTCGTCACCTTTGTTGGTTTCCTCTTGTTGGTTAGTTCTCCCATCGTCCCATTTTTTCCCGTGATTAGTGCTTGCGTCACATGGAGATTTGACATAATATTCGCCTCAAGATTTGATATTTCTTGTTTGCCGCGTCTTCTCGTGCTTAGGGATCGGAGTCACTAGGTTGTATTTTGAAAAAAAAAGAGTTCATTAGGTTGTATTCTGCAAAAAAAGTTCATTAGGTTGTATGGTGTGGGATTTAGCTATTTTATCTATAGTGGGTTCATATTGTTGGTTTACTCTGTTTTCCCCTTTTCACTTTCCTTTTCATATTAGATTACTGGGCAGGGAGTTCTGTCACAAACCAAATATCCTTGGTGAAATTTGGCGTGTGAATTTGTCTCCCCGCTTTTCTTTTTTTTGAGTGCCTTGACTTTCTTGGATTTTTTTGGATCTTTGATGAATGATCTTGGTAACTTGGCAAGCTCTCTCCCTTGGACAATGAAACCTCTCAATGACATGTGATCCCAAATACTTTCTTAGGATTTCTAAAACCCTAATGCCACGATATATAAAACTATGATTTTGTTTTGGGCCATTACAAAGGAAACTTATTTCCCTTTGCACATATGAATTTCCAATTACTCCTATAAAAGATGTTGGAGTACCCGCCTACGGGCTTTGACGCGTGAGAGTGTCCTCGTGTCGTCCGTTTTGCGTGCGCCTCACGCCATTGGCTCCCTAGAGTTCTCCCAGCCGGCTGATCTCTACGGCCACCCTACACCGGACAGATTTTCCTCAAGGGTCCATGACGCGTGGGCCGCAGGCGCGATCGAGGCCACCTATCAGCGGGGCTTTGCGTCATGCCTGCGTGCACCACCCGTGCGCCAGGTGAGCCCGGGTCGGCCTGTTGACGGTGTAATACACCGAGGGTGGCTCACTGATACGTCTCCAACATAACTATAATTTTTAATTGTTTCATGCTATGATATTATCAAATCTTATATACTTTTTATACATTTTTATATCATTTTAGGGGACTAATCTATTAACTCAGTGCCTAGTGTCAGTTGATGTTTTCCGCTTGTTTTTGGTTTTTCAGGAAATCTGTACCAAACGGAGTCCAAACACTATGAAACTTTTTGTCCTTTTTTTCTAGATAAAAGAGACCCTAGAAGCTTCGGGAGGAGACCAGACGAGAAGCAAGGAGACGACAAGGCAACAGGGCACGCCCTGATGCCTTGTGAGCCCCACGTGGTCTGTCTGACCTAATTCCACTTCAATGAATTCTCATATATCGGGAATCCCCCAGAGAGCCACCCGAAACAATTTTTTCGCTGGCGCAAGCTTCTGTTCTTTTGTGATCCCATCTGGACGCCTTTTCCGGCACTCCGTCGGAGGAGGAACTGATCAGGGAGGGCTTCTACATCAACCTTGCCGCCCTTCTGATGATGTGTGATAGCTTTGTATTTCTCTCTGATCTATCCGTTTGGTTTTGCCAACTAGATTGATTTATCTTCAATGGGAGATGTAGCGATCCGACCTCAAACGGTCAAATCTCTGTGTATAAGTGTCATCCCTGGATCGGTAATGCTGAAACACACAGTACTTGAAGGATTTATAACAGAGTGCAATCACACACTTATTACATCGAATGTCTCAAAGAGAACTTATTACTCCCTCTGTTCCTAAATATAAGTCTTTTTAGACATTTCAAATGGACTACAACATACGGATGTATGTAGACATATTTTAGAGTGTAGATTCACTCATTTTGCTTCGTATGTAGTCACTTATTGGAATCTCTAGAAAGACTTATATTTAGAAACGGAGGGAGTACAATAATATGGCTTAAGGCCATCTAAATAAGATAATGTCGGAAGGCTTGGAAGATAAAGTGAGTCCATCAACTCCAACGGCATAGCTGAGTGCACGACAACGACCTAGCGCACCTTACTCTTCGTCTGAAAAGTCTGCAACATGATATATGGCTGGTGGAGGCTCTATGGTTATAATGTTTTGCGAAAAGCCAATTTTTCCCTACAACAAAGGAATATATTTTATTTAACTACCATGGTAGTTGATAAACATTGAGAATGGTACCCCCATCTCAATCCCAAGTAACAAGTAATTAATAACCCAACAAATTAATTTAGAGTGATGAGATCAACATGATAATCCAAGAACCAGATACTCAGGATGTCCATAACCGGGGACACGGCTAACCATGATTAGTTTGTACACTTTGCAGAGGTTTGCGCACTTTTCCCCACAAGACTTGACCTCCTCCATTGGATTCCTCGCACTACATGGTGTTTGAGAAACGGATGACCGAGACACAGTCTTTCAGAAGCATTAACTCTTTACTCTTGGTAGACAGTACCAACCTACATCCCCTACATCTGCTAGTCTACCACTGAAAGAGGTCATGCAATATACTCAACTATGCTAGAGCCCATAATAGCTTGTGGCTGCACACGGAAGTTTCTAGCATGAATAATCTTATGATCCCTTTGAGCCTGGGTGGCGAACAAAAGGACAACACTGGTATATCCCCAGGTGCCCGCAACCAATCCACTGAGATGTGTGTTTAAGTAGCCACCTTAAGTTAACCATTAAATAAACAATCTCACATCTGTCATGGATACACTCAAACCCAAACCACGTGTACAAGCATAGCATAGCAACATGAGCATAACGTAGAAGTAACTCCCAGGGTTTGATAATAAAGGACAATAGGTTCTACCTCATCATCTACTTCCCAATACCCACAAGTTAATCACATCCTAATCATGCAGTGTTTGAGGATGGTAACTAATGCAAAAAAACTGGGTAATAAAGGGGTATCATCAATGTGTTACTTGCCTTGCTGACGATCTGCAAACCCTAGAGACTCGTAGTAGCACGCTTTGCACTCCGGGAATTCTATCGCAAACAAACAATAGCATACATAAGCACTCAAGCATAGATGCAAGGGTAAAACTCAAATAAGAAGATCGAATCTGAAAGTTCAACTGAAGAGCTTCAATTTGCAAAAAGAATCGACTGAATCGGAGCTACGAAACTAAAACTACGGTCAAAAAAACTTCGAATACAAATCTGCTTGAAACCAAATTTTAAATTGTGAAAACCATGTTCAAGTTGATTAACCAGAAAGAGGGGCTCGAGATGAAGATTTTGGCGTTGGTTTCGCTGGATTTGGACGAATGGTTAAAAAGTTGTGAGGGTTTGAAGATCAGGGGTTAATATGCGATAAAAATAATCACAGATAGGTCCCTGGCCGAAAATAAACGGAAAAAGAAAAATCTATCGGACGAACGTGCGCTAACAGAGACGAACGGGCGAATTCGTTCGTTAAAACGAACGAACATTCGCAAAACAACCTAAACCGAAGAAAACCGAGAAAACCGAACCGATATAAAAAACCGAACCGATATAAAAAACCGAACCTAGGGTTTTTAAAAAAACCGATCGGTTTTACCTAAACCGAAAAAATCCGGCGGCGAGATCCAGCGGCGACGGCGCATTCAGGTGGCGGGGTCAACGGGCGGCGGCGCGGGCTGCAGGGGCGGGCGGCGGCGCGATGGCTGAGGCGGCTGGGCTGCGGTGGTGGGGCGGTGGTGGCGGCGGGGGCCTCGGCCTTTAAATGCCGGGGGTCGGGCGACGCTTGGGCAAGGGGTGGGGCGAGGCACTCATGCCCGCCTCGGACACGACGGCGGCACGACGTACCTCGGGACTCCCGTCCCGAGTCGGCGGAGAGGCGGCGTGGCTGGGCTTCGGCCCGCTCGGGTGGGCCGTTGGCCGAGTCGGGCGATGCGTTTTTTTAAATAAATTTCATCAAAAAGGAAAAATCCTAAAAAAATATATATATAAAATAATTCAAAAATGCCAAAACAATTTTTCACCGTCTAAATAATATATTTAGAACAAGGTGAACATTTTCTTGGCCTAAAATGCAATTTTGAAAAATGCACATTTTTTCTCATTCGAATAAAATATCAAATAAAAATCCAAATAAAATATTTATTTGATTTTAATATTTTCCTCCAATATTTCTTTTATTTTGGAGAAGTCGTATTATCTCCTCTCGTTTATTTTTATATTGGAAATATTTTCGGAGAGAAAAAAATTAAAACCAAAGTGATCCTCTTTTCAAATTTGAGAAAAATTCAAATATGAAAATACATGAAATTCCCAACTCTCTCCATGGGTCCTTGAGTTGCTTAGAATTTCTTGGATCAGAACCAAAATGCAAATAAAATATGATATGCATATGATGACCTATGTATAACATTCCAAATTGAAAATTTGGGATGTTACAAACCTACCCCCTTAAGATGAATCTCGCACTCGAGATTCGGGTTGGCTAGAAAATAGGTGTGGGTGGTCTTTTCGTAGATCTTCCTCTCGTTTCCAGGTGGCTTCATCCTCGGTATGGTGGCTCCACTGAACTTTGCAAAACTTGATAACCTTGCTGCGTGTAACTTGGGTGGCAAACTCAAGAATCTTGACTGGTTTCTCCTCGTAGGTCAGATCACTATCCAACTGAATTGCTTCCAGGGGCACTGTATCTCTCAGTGGAATATCGGCCATCTCAGCATGGCACTTCTTCAACTGGGAAACGTGAAACACATCATGAACTCCTGACAATCCTTCGGGTAACTCCAACTTGTAGGCCACTTCTCCCATACGTTCCAAAACTCGGTATGGTCCTACAAATCTCGGGGCTAACTTTCCCTTAACTACAAAGCGTTTAACTCCTCGCAGAGGTGACACTCGAAGATATGCTCTGTCTCCGATTTCATAGACTACCTCCTTGCATTTTGAATCTGCATAACTCTTCTGCCTGGACTGAGCTACCTTCAGTCTATCTCGAATCAACTTAACCTTCTCTTCGGACTCTTTAATCAAATCTGGTCCAAACAACTGACGGTCTCCAACTTCATCCCACATCAACAGTGTCCTGGACCTCCTTCCATACAAAGCTTCGAAAGGGGCCATCTTCAAACTGGCTTGATAACTGTTGTTGTATGAGAACTCCGCGTAAGGCAAATTATCATCCCAACTAGATCCATAATCTAGCGCACAAGCTCTCAACATGTCCTCCAGAATCTGATTGACTCTCTCGGTCTGTCCATCTGTCTGCGGATGAAAGGTTGTACTAAACTCTAGCCTGGTCCCCAAAGTCTTGTGCAGATGGTGCCAAAACTTTGAAGTAAACTGCGTTCCTCTATCTGATACGATGGTCCTCGGAACTCCGTGCAGACATACGATCCTGGTCATATATATCTTGGCCAACTTTGCACTTGTATAGGTGGTCTTCACTGGGATAAAGTGAGCCACTTTGGTCAAATGATCCACTACTACCCAGATAGAATCATATCCCGATTAGGTCCTGGGCAATCCGGTGATGAAATCCATGCCAAGCTTATCCCACTTCATTCGGGTATGGGCATAGGCTGCAGTAATCCTGCTGGCTTCTGATGTTCTGCCTTCACTCTCTGACATACATCACATACGGCTACATACTCGGCAATATCCTTCTTCATTCCAGTCCACCAGAAACGCTCCTTCAAATCCAAATACATCTTGGTGTTTCCGGGGTGTATCGAGTATGGCGAGTCATGAGCTTCCTGAAGTATTAACTTTCGGATCTCCGCATTATTGGGCACATAAACACGGTCCTCAAACCATAAGGTGTCGTCCTCATCTTCACGAAATCCCTTGGCTTTTCCTTTGCTCATCTTCTCCTTTATCTCAGCAATTTCCTTATCACCCTTCTGAGCTTCTCGAATATTTCCCAATAATTTCGACTGAACCTCCATTTCCACGACGAAACCTCTAGGGACTATCTCCAAACAAAGCTCCCTGAGATCTTCGGCTAAATCCTTTGGTAATCCTCCGCTTACGAGGGTATTGACATAACTCTTCTGGCTCAAAGTGTCTGCTACGACATTGGCCTTTCCTGGGTGATAATGCAACTTCATATCATAATCCTTTATAAGCTCCAACCATCTCCTTTGCCTGAGATTCAGCTCCTTCTGTGTGAAAATGTACTTCAAACTCTTGTGATCCGTGTACACATCACAACGGTTTCCAATAAGAAAATGTCTCCAGGTCTTGAGTGCATGCACTACAGCTGCTAACTCCAAATCATGGCATAATTCAACTCATCCGGTCGAAGCTGACATGAGGCATATGAAACAACTCTTCCGTCCTGCATAAGTACACCTCCAAGTCCTGAGCGGGAAGCGTCGCAATATACTTGGAAATCTTTGCGTATATCTGGAAGAATCAGCACTGGGGCTGTAACCAAACGTTTCTTCAGCTCCTGAAAACTTGCCTCACATTCATCTGTCCATTTGAACTTGGTGTCCTTATTCAAAAACTCTGTCATGGGCTTCGCAATCTTAGAAAAATTCTCAATGAATCTCCGGTAATATCCTGCGAGTCCTAGAAAACTGCGGATCTCTTCAACTGAGGTGGGTGCTAGCCAATCAGTGACAGCCTGAACCTTGGTAGGATCCACTGCTATACCTTCTCCTGATATAACATGTCCAAGAAATCCAACTTCCTTCAACCAAAACTCACATTTGCTGAACTTGGCATACAACTGATGTTCCCTGAGCTTCTTGAGAACTAAACGCAAATGCTCCTTGTGCTCCTCTTCATTCTTCGAGTACACCAAAATATCATCAATGAACACCACGACAAACTTATCCAATAACTCCATGAACACCTTATTCATCATATTCATGAAATAGGCAGGGGCGTTAATCAATCCAAATGACATAACCGTGTACTCATATAGCCCGTACCTTGTGGTGAAGGTTGTCTTAGGTATATCCTGTTCTCGGATCTTCAATTGGTGGTATCCTGATCGCATATCGATCTTGGAAAATACTTTAGCTCCTTGCAACTGATCAAACAAATCATTGATCATCGGTAGCGGGTACTTGTTCTTGATTGTCACTTCATTCAATGCCCGATAATCAACAACCATTCTCAAAGATCCATCCTTCTTTTCAACCAATAGCACTGGGGCTCCCCACGGTGACGAACTTCGTCGAATGTAACCTTTTTCCAATAACTCCTTAATCTGCTTCTTAATCTCCTCCAGATCATTTGCGGGCATCCGGTATGGTCTTTTCGATATCGGTCCGGTGCCTGGCAACAGCTCTATCAAAAACTCAATATCTCGATCCGGCGGCATGCCTGGTAGCTCCTCTGGAAATACATCCGGATAATCCTTCACTACAGGCCCTCTTGGGCGCGTGCCTGGATACATACTTAATCCTTTTTCCCTCCAGGGTGGTGAGTAGAATTGACCTACTAGCACAGTCAATGTTCCCTCCATACTTCGATAGCCAATCCATGCCTAGTATTATATCCAATCCTTGTGACTCCAAAATTATTAGGTCTAAGGGGAAAACATGGCTACCAATGGTTAAGGGTATCCGATTGCACCATCGGCTGGCCATATACTCTGCCCCTGGTGAGCTTACTAGCATGGGTGACCTAAGGGCTAAGGTGGGTAACTTAAACTTGTCCACAAATCCCCTTGATATGTATGAATGCGATGCACCGGTATCAAAAAGAATGAGAGCGGTAAATGACTTAACCAAAAACTTACCGGTAACTGCATCTGGCTGCTCTTCAACCTCCTCCACGTTCACGTGGTTCACTTGTCCCCTGTTGAAAGGGTTGGGCTTCTTCCCAGAGCTTCTATTGCCATTACCATTCTTTGCTTCAGGACACTCATTGGCATAGTGTCCAGTCTTCCCGCACTTGAAACAAGTAATGTGACTTTGGTCCTTCTTGGCGGGTGTGGCTGGGTTAGAACGGTTCTGATTGCTGCCTGCTCCATTCCCGTTTCCATTCTTGGGGCCACTGTGGTTATGCGAACTTCCTCCATTGTGGGTATGGCCTCCATGGTTATGAGTATATCCTCCCGAGTTCGGGGTAAAACGAGGCTTTTGCTGAGCTCCTGAATTGTACTTCCCTTGTCCATACTTCCGTTTGCGGCTCTCAATCTGCTGCTTCTTCCCTTCAATCATAAGAGCCTTGTCTACCAACTCCTGGTAGTTGTTAAATGTTGCCACCATTAACTGCATACTCATCTCATCATTCAGCCCTTCCATAAACTTCTCCTGCTTCGCGGCATCTGTGGCCACATCATCTGTGGCATAGCGGGCTAACTTACTGAACTCATCCACGTACTGGCCCGCAATACAGTTTCCCTGGCGTAAGTTGTGAAACTCACGCTTCTTCATGCTCATAGCTCCAGTTGAGACGTGAGCAGTGCAGAATGCTTGCTGAAACTGCTCCCACGTGACATTGGCTATAGGGAAAGTGGTTGTGTAATTCTCCCACCATGAGGCTGCGGGTCCATCCAATTGATGTGTGGCAAAACGCACCTTCTCAGCATCTATGCAACCTGCGGTGGTCAGCTCCCTTCCAATCCTGCGTAGCCAGTCATCAGCAACTATTGGCTCGGTGCTACTGGAAAACACCGCCGGCTGCAACCTCGGAAAACGGGCTAAGTTGTCAACTAGAGGTGGTGGTGGTGGGTTGTTGTTGTTGTTGTTGTTGTTGTTGTTGTTGCCTTGGTTCTGGACTAGTAGCTGCATCAAGGCGTTCTGCTGTTGGATCAACTGAGTGAGCTCCGGTGGGAAGAAAAATCCGGGGTCACATCTCGGAGGCATTTGATGGGTTTAGAGGGGAGAGATTAGAATAGAATGAGGTCTAATGAGAAAGCACTACCCATATGCACATGAGACAAACACATTCATATCACTCCACTCAATTCAAACAAGGGCATACAATCGATCTAACTATCGTTACAGTGCTCGAACTACTACTATATACATGGGGAAAATACTACTACTAATATGGTGGTCGACTAGAAGTTTTGATCGGTGGAAGACTCCATGATATCCGCTCCAGCTTCGTCTTCATAATCATCATCACTGCTATCGGGGTCGGAGTCGGTGTCGTCGATGATGATGTAGTCTTCCGAACGGATGTCATCGGGATGGTCGTCATCTCCTCCTGGCGCGGGGTCTCCCATGAATACTCCTAGCTTCCTCGTCAGGTCGTCATTCTTCTCCACTAGTATTGCGATTTCCTCCTCGTAGCCGTCGCATGTAGACTTGAGTTCCTCTTCAAGCTCCATGTTCCTGTTCATCACCTTCTTCAGATCTATCATGCTTGCGCACATTTGGTTCTCCTGGCGACAAATGTGCTGGTTTAACTCCTGGATGAAAGTTGTAATGGACCTATCCCTCCTGGTGCTGATCATCTCCCATTGCTCATCTCGGTGCCCACATATCTGGTAGATGGTGTCCTTAAGTTCCTTGTGATAAACTTCGCCGATGCGTCCCATGGCGATGTGGGCTGCCATGCTCTTACCTAGACTCCAGGTTGGTGCATCAAAGGAAAACTCTATGGGCTCAGTAACTGGCGTGAATGTCCTTCCTAGAACTTGAACTCAAATCATCCAATGCTCCTCTTCTGGTAAAGTGGCGGTGTAGGTCCCGGTGAAGCTTGGTATTCCTATGTTCAGGTACCTAGTGACTTCCTTCAAGTGTCGCCCAAAAGGTGTGTCTTCATCCGGTTGTGCAAACTTGTTCCTTGAGTCCGCCATCCTATAGAGTAGAAAATGGAGAGGAGTCAGAAATGAGTAGAGAAGAGTGACCTAGGCTCATCTTAGGGGTCGTGTCCCACAATCAGCGTGTGCTCTGATACCATCTTGTAGCGATTCGACCTCAGACGGTCAAATCTCTGTGTATAAGTGTCATCCCTGGATCGGTAATGCTGACACACATAGTACTTGAAGGATTTATAACAGAGTGCAATCACACACTTATTACATCGAATGTCTCAAAGATAACTTATTACAATAATATGGCTTAAGGCCATCTAAATAAGATAACAGCGGAAGGCTTGGAAGATAAAGTGAGTCCATCAACTCCAACGGCATAACTGAGTGCACGACAACGACCTAGTGCACCTTACTCTTCGTCTGAAAAGTCTGCAACATGATATGTTGTAGCCCGAAACGGGTCAGCACATGGAATATGTTGTCAATATAACATAGTAGAGCAATGAACAGAATAAATGCTATCACTACATGCATATATGGCTGGTGGAGGCTCTATGGTTATAATGTTTTGCGAAAAGCCAATTTTTCCCTACAACAAAGGAATATATTTTATTTAACTATCATGGTAGTTGATAACATTGAGAATGGTACCCCCATCTCAATCCCAAGTAACAAGTAATTAATAACCCAACAAATTAATTTAGAGTGATGAGATCAACATGATAATCCAAGAACCAGATACTCAAGATGTCCATAACCGAGGACACGGCTAACCATGATTAGTTTGTACACTCTACAGAGCTTTGTGCACTTTTCCCCACAAGACTCGACCTCCTCCATTGGATTTCTCGCACTACATGGTGTTTGTGAAACTGATGACCGAGACACAGTCTTTCAGAAGCATTAACTCTTTACTCTGGGTAGACAGTACCAACCTACATCCCCTACATCTGCTAGTCTACCACTAAAAGAGGTCATGGAACATACTCAACTATGCTAGAGCCCATAATAGCTTATGGCTGCACACGGAAGTTTCTAGCATGAATAATCTTATGATCCCTTTGAGCCTAGGTGGCGAACCAAAGGACAACACTCGTATATCCCCAGGTGCCCGCAACCAATCCACCCAGATGTGTGTTTAAGTAGCCACCTTAAGTTAACCATTAAATAAACAATCTCACATCTTTCATGGATACACTCAAACCCAAACCACCTCTACGAGCATAGCATAACAACATGAGCATAACGTAGAAGTAACTCCCAGGGTTTGATAATAAAGTACAATAGGTTCTACCTCATCATCTACTTCCCAATACCCACAAGTTAATCACATCCTAATCATGCAGTGTTTGAGGATAGTAACTAATACAATAAAACTGGGTAATAAAGGGGTATGATCAATGTGTTACTTGCCTTGCTGACGATCTGCAAACCCTAGAGACTCATAGTAGCACGCTTCGCACTCCGAAAATTCTGTCGCAAACAAACAATAGCATACATAAGCACTCAAGCATAGATGTAAGGGTAAAACTCAAATAAGAAGATCGAATCTGAAAGTTCAACTGAAGAGCTTCAATTTGTAAAAAGAATCAATCGAATCGGAGCTACGAAACTAAAACTACGGTCAAAAGAACTTCGAATACAAATCTGCTTGAAACCAAATTTTAAATTGTCAAAACCATGTTCAAGTTGATTAACCAGAAAGAGGGGCTGGAGACAAAGATTTTGGCATTGGTTTCGCTGGATTTGAACGAATGGTTAAAAAGTTGCGAGGGTTTGAAGATCTGGGGCTAATCTGCGATAACAATAATCACGGATAGGTCCCTGGCCGAAAATAAACGGAAAAAGAAAAATCTATTGGACGAACGTCCGCTAATAGAGACGAACGGGCGAATTCGTTCGTTAAAACGAACGAACGTTCGCAAAACAACCTAAACCGAAGAAAACCGAGAAAACCGAACCGATCTAAAAAAACAAACCTAGGGTTTAAAAAAAACCAATCGGTTTTACCTAAACCGAAAAAAATCCAGCGGCGACGACGCGTTTCGACGAGGCGGCGGGGTCAACAGGCAACGGCGTCGGCGGCGCGGGGCGGCGGCGCAGCGGCGGGCTGCGGCGCGGGCTATAGCGGCGGGCGGCAGCTGAGGTGGCGGGGCGGTGGTGGCGGCGGGGGCCTCGGCCTTTAAAGGCTGGGGGTCGGGCGAGGCTTGGGCAAGGGGCGGGGCGATGCGCTCGTGCCCGCCTCGGACACGGCGGCGGCGCGGCGAACCTCGGGACTCCCGTCCCGAGTTGGCAGAGAGGCGGCACGGCTGGGCTTCGGCCCGCTCGGCTGGGCCGTTGGCCTAGTCGGGCTACGCGTTCTTTTAAAAAAAAAAAATTCCACCAAAAAGGAAAATTCCTAAAAATATATATATAAAAAAATTCTAAAAATGCCAAAACAATTTTTCACCGTCTAAATAAAATATTTAGAATAAGGTGAACATTTTCTTGGCCTAAAAATGCAATTTTGAAAAATGCATATTTTTCTAATTCGAATAAAATAGAAAATAAAAATCCAAATAAAATATTTATTTGATTTTATTATTTTTCCTCCAATATTTCTTTTATTTTGGAGAAGTCCTATTATCTCCTCTCGTTTATTTTTATATTGGAAATATTTTTGGAGAGAAAAATAATTAAAACCAAAGTGATCCTCTTTTCAAATTTGAGAAAAATTCAAATATGAAAATACATGAAATACCCAACTCTCTCCGTGGGTCCTTGAGTTGCTTAGAAATTCGGATCAAAACCAAAATGCAAATAAAATATGATATGCGTATGATGACCTATGTATAACATTCCAAATTGAAAATTTGGGATGTTACAGGAGAGGTGCTTTGTAATGGGTTCAATCTTGCGGTGTCCTCACCCAATGACAATAAGGATAGCGAGGCATGTATTTGTATTGTTTCCATTAAGGGTAAAATGACGGGGTTTAATCATATTGCTTGGTTTTATTCTATCCACATCACGTCATCTTGCTTAAAGTGTTACTTTGTTTGTCATGAACTTAATACCATAGATGCAGACATGAGTCGGTTGATTGGTGGAGTAATAGTAGTAGATGCAGGTAGGAATCGGTCTACTTGTCACGGACGTGATGCCTATATACAAGATCATTGCCAGGAATAACATCATAACTATGCGTTTTTCTATCAATTGCTCAACAGTAATTTGTCTATCCACCGTATGCTATGTTTCTAGAGAGAAGCCTCTAGTGAAAACTATGGCCCCAAGTCTACTTTAATCATATTACTAAAACCAAAAATTCCTTTCTGCAATTTATTTACTTTTCAATTTATCTATCTACTACTACCAGATTTAATCCTTGCAAGTAACGAGTTCAAGGGGATTGACAACCCTCTTGCCCATATTGGGTACAAGTATTTGCTCTTGTGTGTGAAGGTACTGCTTACTAGGATTTGCTTGGTTCTCCTATTTGTTCGATTACCTTGGTTCTCACTAAGGGAAATACTGTCCGCTACTATATTACTTCACCCTTCCTCTTCGGGGAAAATCCCAACGCAACTCACAAGTAGCAGAAAGAATTTATGGCGACGTTGCCTGGGAGACATCATCAAATACCTACAGGTTCCTTCACACAAATTATCAATTATTTGCTCTACCTTTTATTTTCCTCTCCTTTTCATCTCCCTTCACTTCGCTAAAAAAATAGAAAAACACAAAAAAATATTTTTCTTGTTTGCTTTGTCACTATGTGTAGCTCTACTATTTCTCCGCTCTCCCTGATTTTGAGGTTCTTTACTTCAAACAGAAACAAGGAGAGAATTTAAAATATGCTTGGTTTAGAATAATAGAATCTTATCGTATCTCCACTATAAGAACTGATATAAAAATCATACTTCAAAACTTTTATGTGGGGCTCACTATGCTTAATAGACAACTTCTGGATTTTGCCGCTAAAGGGAATTTTATTGAAAGTGATGCTAATACTGCCTATGAAATAAAAGAGGGGACAGTAGGAACTCCACCTCCACAAGAAGGAATTTAAATCCTAGAAAACTAGGGGAAGTGCAGAAAAAATTGGTTGACTTGCAAAAGTTTAATGAACCACTTAAAACCCTTAGTTTGAATCTCGATCGCATGAATTCCCTTCTTACTGTTTGCAATAGAAGGCTTGACGCCCTAGATAATAAAATTGCTTCCCCCACTGACATTAATGGGAAGCATAGGGAGCCTCCGAGTTTTGAGAAAAGCCCAACTAGGGTGGTTAAAACGATAGATGATAATACTTGAAATAATGCATTACGCCTAGCTAGGGGTGTAAAACAATAGCATTAGTTGTGAGGCAACCCAATAGTTATCTTATTTTTTCTTTTTATTTGGGTTTTGTGTGATGATTGTGTTTTTATCTTTCAATTAGTGTTTGTGCCAAGTAAAGCCTTTGGGATGATTTGGATGATAGTTGACTTGATTCTGTGAAAAAGTAGGAACTTTTGCTCTGAATCGAGGAATTACTATAATTCACTGGCACGTGCTCTTGATCTATTTTTTAAAAAATGATTGATATACGAATTTGCCATGTTGTCCTAATTTTTCAGAATGTTTGGAGTTACATAAGTATAGTTTTGTTTAGATCATTACAGACTGTTTTGTTTTAGACAAATTCTGTTTTTATTGCATAGTGTGCTTATTTTAATGATGCCTTGGATTATATCGGGGGTATAAGTCATGGAGAGGTTAGAATACAATAGGTATTATGCAACAATAATTATGAATGAGTTTACAATAGTACCTAAAGATTATGATTTGTTTATTATACTAACGGATCTCACGAGGTTTCTGTTGAGTTTTGCGTGCTAAAGTTTTCAAGTTTTGGGTGAGATCATGGTGGATGAAGGAATAAGGAGCGGCAAGATCCTAAGCTTCGGGATGCCCAAGGTAATATTCAAGGAAGACCCAAGCGCATAAGCGTGGGGATGCCCCGGATGGCATCCCCTCTTTCATCTACAATCCATCGGTATATTACTTGGAACTATATTTCTATTCATCAAATGATATGAGTATTGCTTGGAGCGTCTTGTGCCATAGTTTTGCTTTGTTTGTTTTTTAGTTTGCCCCAATCATTGTTTGCTGGACACACCTTTTGAGAGAGACACACATTTATCATGATTTTTTAGAAGACTCTATGAGCTTCACTTATATCTTTTGAGCTAGGTAGTTGCTCTTGTGCTTCACTTATATTTTTAGAGCACGACAGTGGTTATATTTTATAGTAATGATTGCACTCTCATGCTTCAGTTAAATCTTTTGAAAGTCTATTAAATAGTAAGTGGTTTAATTATGAAATATATGGTTTAATTATATTGATGTCATAATATGAAAGGGTATTGGTTCATGATCATTGGTTAGTAGAAATATAGGTATTAAAGTTTGTTATTAACTTCTCGTCTCAGTGTTGGTCATGGCATGATGGGGAGGTTTGAGCATTTTTATGTCTGATTGAAATCCTTGAGTGATGTCATAATTAGGGACGCGCGATGGTTAACTCCTACCAACCTCCTCTCTAGGGGCATGCGAGTAGTACTTTGCTTTGAGGGCAGATAAACTTTCACAATAAGTATATGAGTTCTTTATGACTAATGTGAGTCCATGGATTATACGCACTCTCATCCTTCCGCATATTGCTAGCCTCTTCGGTATGATGCATTGCCCTTTCTCACCTCGAGAGTTGGTGCAAACTTCGTCGGTGCATCCAAACCCCGTGATATGATACGCTCTATCAAACATAAGCCTCCTTATATCTTCCTCAAAACAGCCACGATACCTACCTATCATGGCATTTCCATAGCCATTCTGAGATATATTGCCATGCAACTTCCACCGTTCCGTCACATGATATGTGTGTTCATCATCATATTGCTTTGCATGATCATATAGAGCTGACATGATATTTGTGGCACAGCCACCGTTCATCATTGTTATACATGCTACGCTAGATCATTGCACATCCTGGTACGATGCCAGAGGCATTCATATAGAGTCATCTTGTGTAAGTTTTATCGAGTTGTAAGCAAAGAGAAGTGTGACGATCATCATTATTAGAGCATTGTCCAGTATGGAAAAAGGATGATGGAGACTAATAATTCCTTCAAAGAGTAAGGATGAGGTTTCAGACTTACAAAAGAGAGGCGAAAAGGGCCCAACAAAAAAATGAGAGTAAAAGAGAGAAGGGGCAATGTTACTATCCTTTTACCACAGTTGTGCTCCAAAGTAGCACCCTGTTCTTCATATAGAGAGTCTTCTGAGTTGTGACTTTCATATACTGCTACTTCTTGAGCTTGCGTTGGTTTTTCCCTTGAAGAGGAAAGGGTGATGCAGCAAAGTAGAGATAAGTATTTCCCTTAGTTTGAGAACCAAGGTATCAATCCAGTAGGAGAAACCACACAAATCACCAATACCTGCACAAACAATCAAACAAATTGCACCCAACGCGATAAAGGGGTTGTCAATCCCTTCACAGTTACTTGCAAAAGTGAGATCCGATAGAGATAGATGAAACTAAACAAAAGGTAATGTGAATATTTTTAGTATTTTTGGTTTATAGATCGGAAAGTTAAAGATTGCAAAATAGTAGATCAGAAACTAATATGATGGAAAATAGACCCCGAGGCCATAGGTTTCACTAGAGGCTTCTCTCATGAAAGCAAATAATACGGTGGGTGAACAAATTACTGCCGAGCAATTGATAGAAAAGCGCAAAGTTATGACGATATCTAAGGAAATGATCATGAATACAGGCATCACGTCCGTGTCGAGTAGACCGAAACGATTCTGCATCTATTAATATTACTCCACACATCGACCGACTCCTACCTGCATCTAGAGTATTAAGTTCATGAAGAACAGAGTAACGCATTAAGTAAGATGACATGATGTAGAGGAATTAACTCAAGCAATATGATGAAAAACCCATCTTTTTATCCTCGATGGCAACAATACAATACGTGCCTTGTTGCCCCTATTGTCACTGGGAAAGGACACCGCAAGATTGAACCTAAAGCTAAGCACTTCTCCCATTGCAAGAAAAACCAATCTAGTTGGCCAAACCAAACTGATAGTTCGAAGAGAATTACAAAGATATCAAATCATCCATAAAAGAACTCAGAGAATATTCAAATAATATTCATAGATAAGCTGATCATAAATCCACAATTCATCGGATCTCGGCAAACAAGCCGCAAAGAAGTATTACATCGGATAGATCTCCAAGAACATCGAGGAGAACATGGTATTGAGAATCAAAGATAGAGAAGAAGCCATCTGGCTACTAGCTATTGAGCCGTAGGTCTGTGGTAAACTACTCACGCTTCATCGGAAGGGTAATAGAGTTGATGTAGAAGCCCTTCGTGATCGAATCCCCTCCGCTAGGGTGCCGAAAAAGGTCCCTAGATGGGATCTCACGGGTACAGAAGGTTACGGCGGTGGAAAAGTGTTTTCGTCGATGCCTCTGGTGGTTTGGGAATATATGTGAATATATAGGCAAAAGAATTAGGTCAGGAGGGTCACGGGGGCCCACAAGACAGGGGGCGCGCCCTACCCCCCATGGCGCGCCCTCCACCCTTGTGGCCGCCACGTGGCTCCTTCGACTTCATCTCTAGGTCTCCTGGGTGTCTTCTGGTCCAAGACAAATCATCGCAAAGGTTTTATTCCGTTTGGACTTCGTTTGGTATTCCTTTTCTGCGAAACTCAAAACAAGGAAAAAACAGAAACTGGCACTGGGCTCTAGGTTAATAGGTTAGTCCCAAAAAGAATATAAAATAGCATATTAATGCATATAAAACATCCAAAACAGATAATATAATAGCATGGAATAATAAAAAATTATAGATACGTTGGAGACGTATCAAGCATCCCCAAGCTTAATTCCTACTCGTCCTCGAGTAGGTAAATGATAAAGACGGAATTTTTGATGTGGAATGCTACCTAACATATGTATCCATGTAATTCTCTTTATTGTGCATGAATGTTTAGATCCATAAGATTCAAAACAAAAGTTTAATATTGACATAAAAACAATAATACTTCAAGCATACTCACAAGGCAATTATGTCTTCTCAAAATAACATGGCCAAAGAAAGCTTACCCCTACAAAATCATATAGTGTGTCTATGCTCCATCTTCATCACACAAAATATTCAAATCATGCACAACCCCGATGACAAGCCAAGCAATTGTTTCATACTTTTGATGTTCTCAAATTTTTTCAACTTTCACGAAATACATGAGCGTGAGCCATGGACATAGCACTATAGGTGGAATAGAATATGGTGGTTGTGAAGAAGACAAACAGAAGGAGATAGTCTCACATCAACTAGGCGTATCAATGGGCTATGGAGATGCCCATCAATATATATCAATGTGAGCGAGTAGGGATTGCCATGCAACGGATGCATTAGAGCTATAAGTTTATGAAAGCTCAAAAAGAAACTAAATGGGTTTGCATCCAACTCGCTTGCTCACGGAGACCTATTGCAATTTGAGGAAGCCCATCATTGGAATATACAAGCCAAGTTCTATAATGGAAAATTCCCACTAGTATATGAAAGTGACAACATAGGAGACACTCTATCATGAAGATCATGGTGCTACTTTGAAGCACAAGTGTGGTAAAAGGATAGTAACATTGTCCCTTCTCTCTTTTCTCTCATTTTTTGGGCATTCTCTCATTTTTTGGCCTCTTTTTTTGTCCGGAGTCTCATCCCGACTTGTGGGGGAATCATAGTCTCCATCATCCTTTCCTCACATGGGACAAATGCTCTAATAATGAAGATCATCACACTTTTATTTACTTACAACTCAAGAATTACAACTCGATACTTAGAACAAAATTATGACTCTATATGAATGCCTCTGGCGGTGTACCGGGATGTGTAATGAATCAAGAGTGACATGTACGAAAGAATTATGAACGGTGGGTTTGCCACAAATACGATGTCAACTACATGATCATGTAAAGCAATATTACAATGATGGAGCTTGTCATAATAAACGAAACAGTGGAAAGTTGAATGGCAATATATCTTGGAATGGCTATGGAAATGCCATAATAGGTAGGTATGGTGGCTGTTTTGAGGAAGGTATATGATGGGTGTATGGTACCGGTGAAAGTTGCGCAACACTAGAGAGGCTAGCAATGGTGGAAGGGTGAGAGTGCGTATAATCGATGGACTCAACATTAGTCATAAAGAACTCACATAATTATTGCAAAAATCTATTAGTTATCGAAACAAAGTACTACACGCATGCTTCTAGGGGGATAGATTGGTAGGAAAAGACCATCGCTCGTCCCGACCGCCACTCATAAGGAAGACAATCAATAAATAAATCATGCTCCGAATTCATCACATAACGGTTCACCATACGTGCATGCTACGGGAATCACAAACTTTAACACAAGTATTTATACAATCCACAATTACTCACTAGAATGACTCTAATATCACCATCTTTATATCTCAAAACAATCATAAGGAATCAAACTTCTCATAGTATTCAATGCACTTTATATGAAAGTTTTTATTATATCTCTCTTGGATGCCTATCATATTCGGACTAATTTTATAACCAAATAAAATTACCATGCTATTTAGAGAATCTCAAACTAATATAAGTGAAGCATGAGAGTTCAATAATTTCTATAAAATAAAGCCACCGCCGTGCTCTAAAAAGATATAAGTGAAACACTAGAGCAAAATTGCCTAGCTCAAAAGATATAAGTGAAGCACATAGAGTATTCTAATAAATCACGATTCATGCGTGTCCCTCTCGAAAGGTGTGTACATCAAGCATGATTGTGGCAAAATAAAAAGCAAAGACTCAAATCATACAAGACGCTCCAAGCAAAACACATATCATGTGGTGAATAAAAATATAGCCTCAAGTAAAGTTACCGATAGACAAATACGAAAGAGGGGATGCCTTCCGGGGCATCCCCAAGCTTAGGCTCTTGCCACTCCTTATTCCATAGTCCATCAAATCCTTACCCAAAACTTGAAAACTTCACAACACAAAACTCAAGAGGAAATCTTATAAGCTCCGTTAGTATAAGAAAATAAATCACCACTTTTGTTACTGTTGTGAACTCATTCTTTATTTATATTGGTGTAATATCTACTGTATTCCAACTTTTCCATGGTTCATACCCCCCGATACTACCCATAGAGTCATCAAAATAAGTAAACAACACATAGAAAACAGAATCTGTCAAAAACAGAACAATCTGTAGTAATATGTAACTCTCGAATACTTTTGTAACTCCAAAAATTCTGAAAAATTAGGACAACCTAAGCAATTTGTTTATTAATCTTTTTAAAAAAGAACCAGTATTTTATCATGCTTCTGTTAAAAATAAGAATTGTTTCCCTGAGCACAAAAGTTTCTGTTTTCCAGCAAGATCAAATCAACTATCACCGTAAGCCATCCTAAAGGTCTTACTTGGCACAAACACTAATTAAAACACAAAACAACATCCAACCAGAGGATAGATGAATTATTTATTTCAAAACAGAACCTAAAAAGCAAAAACAGAAATAAAATTGGGTTGCCTCCCAACAAGCTCTTTTCTTTAAAGCCTTTTAGCTAGGCATTGCTAATTTTAATGATGCTCACATGAAAGATAGCAATTGAAACACGAAGAGAGCATCATAAAACATGTGACAAACAATTTTAAGTCTAACATGCTTCCTATGCACAGGGATCTTATAAGAAAACAAATTATCAAGGCAAGCAAAAACTAGCATATGCAAGGAAGAAGAAAGGAACAATAGCAATCTCAACATAACGAGAGGTAATTTAGTAACATGAAAATTTCTACAGCCATATTTTTCTCTCCCATAATAATTACATCTAGGATCATAATCAGATTCAAGAATATAGCTATCATATAAATTTTTCTCTTCATGATCCACATGCATGCAAAGTTGACACTCTTCGAAAATAGTGGAATTATCATCAAATAAAGTCATGACCTTTCCGAACCCACTTTTATCAAAAATTTCATAAGATTGATCATACTCCAAAGTAGTGGGATAATTATTTCCTAAAGTTGACACTCTTCCAAACCCACTATCAATATTATTGCAAACATTATTATCAATATCATATTCATCATGGGGCTTAAATAAATTTTCAAGATCATAAGAAGAATCACCCCAATCATGATCATTGCAACAAGTAGTAAACATAGCAAAATTAGCATCCCCAAGCTTAGGGTTTTGCATATCATTAACATAATCGACATTAATAGAATTTATAATAACATCATCGCAATCATGCTTTTTTATTTAAGGAGCTATCGTGAATGACTTCATAAATTTCTTCTTTCAACACTTCATCACAATTTTCAGATTCACGAATTTCAAGCAAAACCTCATAAAGATAATCTAGTGCACTCAACTCACTAGCAATTGGTTCATCATAATTGGATCTCTTAAAAATATTAGCAAGTGGATGAGGATCCATAACTTTTCGAAAATTATACCAAGCAAACGAGCAAACAAACCAAGTAAGACATAAGGGCAAACGCAAAGACGAACGAAAGAAGGGCGAATAAAAAGGCAAATCTTTTCGAAAATTGTTTTGGAAGTGGGGGAGAGGAAGACGAGAGGCAAATGACAAATAATGTAATGCAAGTGATGAGAGTTTATGATGGGTACTTGGTATGTCTTGACTTGGCGTAGATCTCTCCGGCAACGACGCCAGAAATTCTTCCTGCTACTTCTTGAGCTTGCGTTGGTTTTTCCCTTGGAGAGGAAAGGGTGATGCAGCAAAGTAGAGATAAATATTTCCCTCAGTTTGAGAACCAAGGTACCAATCCAGTAGGAGACAATGCACAAATCACCAATACCTGCACAAACAATCAAACAACTTGCACCCAACACGATAAAGGGGTTGTCAATCCCTTTAGGTTACTTGCAAAAGTGATATCCATGTATTGAGTGGAGTTTAAAATGTTGAAGCGCTTTAAAAAGTATGATCCAATTGCTTGGTTTGACACCGGGGTGCTCATGATTTATCTTAATGCGGTGAGGCGGACTCATGGCATGCTAACATGATAAAATGAGTAGGGATAACATTTGTTGAGCATTGTATATTTTGAGAACATAATAATTATGTTCTTATATTCATGGATATTATTATGTTGATATCAATTATTTCATCCTTTCTCAATATTTATACCGCAAAAGAGATTACATGATAAATGATCGCTCTCTGACTATATCGCCAGAAAAGCTCCTATCTGCTAGGACTACGTCGGTATTTCCCCAAAGAGGAAGGGATGATGTAGCACAGCGAAGGTAGGTATTTACCTCAGTGAAGAAACCAAGGTTATCGAACCAGTAGGAGAACCAAGCAACACAACGTAAACAACACCTGCACACAAATAACAACACCTCGCAACCCGACGTGTTAAAGGGGTTGTCAATCCCTTTCGGGTAACGATGCTAGAAAATTCTAGTAGACTGAAATAATAGATAAAAAATAAAATAAAGTGCAGCAAAGTATTTTTGTATTTTTGGTTTAATAGATCTGCATAAAAATGCAAAGGAAAAGTAGATCTCAAGCAAATATATGAGGAAGAAGACCCGGGGGCCGTAGGTTTCACTAGTGGCTTCTCTCGAGAAAGATAGCAAACGGTGGGTAAACAAATTAGTGTTGGGCAATTGATAGAACCTCAAATAATTATGACGATGTCCAGGCAATGATCATTACATAGGCATCACGTCCAAGATTAGTAGACCGACTCCTGCCTGCATCTACTACTATTACTCCACACATCGACCGCTATCCAGCATGCATCTAGTGTATTAAGTTCATGGAAAAACGGAGTAATGCAATAAGAACGATGACATGATGTAGACAAGATCCGTTTATCTGTTGCATTAGATATAGATCCCACCTTTTTATCCTTAGTAGCAACGATACATACGTGCCGTTTCCCTTTCTGTCACTGGGATCGAGCACCGTAAGATCGAACCCACTACCGGGCACCTCTTCCCATTGCAAGATAAATAGATCAAGTTGGCCAAACAAAACCCAAATATCGGAGAAGAAATACGAGGCTACAAGAGATCATGCATATAAGAGATCAAAGAAACTCAAATAACTTTCATGGATATAAAAAGATATGACTGATCATAAACTCAAAGTTCATCAGATCCGAACAAACACACCGCAAAAGAGTTATGTAACATCCCAAATTTTCAATTTGGAATGTTATACATAGATCATTCTTGCATATCACATTTTATTGCATTTTGTTTTGCGATCCTAGAAATTCTACGCAACTCAAGGACCCGCGGAGAGAGTTGGGGATTTCATTATTTTCATATTTGGGTTTTCTTAAATTTTGAAAATAGGATCATTTGTTTTAATTATTTTTCTCTCCAAAAATATTTCATATCAAAATATATGAGAGGAGATAATATGACTTCTCCACAAATAATGAAATATTGGAGGAAAAATAAAAACAAATATTTGATTTTATTTGATTTTATTTGAATTAGGAAAAATACGCGTTTTTCAAAATTGCATTTTAGGCCCAAATAAATGTTCATCTTGTCCGGCTTATTTTTAGAGGACGGGGACATTTATTTCGGGATTTTCGGAGTCCATTTAGTATTTATTTTCTTACTCTTTTTGCACGTCTGAATTATTTAAAAAAAAATCGCGAACCGCCTTACGGGCCGTGTCCGACCCGGACTCCTCAGCCCGGCCGGCCTTATAAGCCGCGGCCCGACCCCGCCGCCAGCCCAAGTCGCCACTGCCACCTAACCCTAACCGATCCGCGCCGCCGCCGCCGGATCCACCGCCGCCGTCGCCGACCCCACCGCCGACGCCCGACGCCGCCGCTCGACGCCGTCGCCCCCGCCGTCGCCCGTCGCCGACCCCGCCGCCCGACGCCGCCCGTCCCGCCGCCCGCTGGAGCCCCGCCGCCCCTCGCCCGACGCCGCCCCGCCGGAGTTGCTCGCCGCCGCCGCTGTCACGCGAACCAAGGTAGCCGCCGGTTTTCTCGAAAAACCGTTCGGTTTTAAACCAAGATGCGTTTTTTTATTAGATCGGTTTATTTTTTTCCGGTTTAACTAAATAGCGAATGCCCGTTCGTACATTCATTTTAATGAACGGTTTTCGTCGTTTAGCCGCAGACAGCGAACGTTCGTTCGTTAGCCTGTTCGTCAGTTTTTTCTTTTTCTCGGATTTTCCGCTATTATTTTCGATCGCGATTTTTGATCCGATTTTCGTTTCAGTTTAACTTTTCGCTCGTTTATCGGAATCAGGCGATTCAAGCGCCTAGAGTTTCATCTCGAAACCCTCTTTCTGTTTAACCAACTCAAACAAGTTTTTGCTAATGTAAAATTTGACTTAGGTCCAGATTAGTAAACGAAGCTTGTTTCTTTCGCCGTTTGAGTTTCGTTGCTTCGTTCGATTTGATTCTTTTTGCAAACCGGAGTTCTAAAGTGAACTTTCTGGTTAGATCTCTTATTTTGGGTTTTATTCGTGCACCCTTGCTTGATTGCTTATGTATGTATTGTTTGTTTGCGATAGAGTACCCGGAGTGCGAAGCGTGCTACTACGAGTCTCTAGGTTTCACGGATCATCAGCAAGGCAAGTAACACTTTGATCATACCTCTTTACCACCTAGTTTTATTGCATTAGATCAATCTTCAAACTATTGCATGATTAGGATCTGATTAATATGTGGGTTCTGGGAAGTAGATGAGGTAGTACCTATTGCCCTGTTTACTATCAAACCTTTGGGAGTTACTTCTACGTTTGCTTATATTGCTATGCTATGCTCGTAGACGTGGATTGGGTTTGAGTGTATTTCATGACAGATGTGAGATTGTTAATTAATGGATCAACTTAAGGTGGCTACTTTAATTTACATCTGGGTGGATTGAGGCACCTGGCGAACCCAGTGTTGCCTGTATTTTTGGATATCCCGGAGTACCCGTGTGATCATCCTATGGACCGCCACCCAGGCTCAAAGGGATCATGAGATTATTCATGCTAGAAACTTCCGTGTGCAGCCACAAGCTATTATGGGCTCTAGCATAGTTGAGTAGGTTACATGATCTCTTGAAGAGGTGGGCTAGCAGATGTAGGGGAAAGTAGGTGTAACTGTCCACCCGGAGTAAAGAGTATTGTTTCTGAAAGACTGTGTCTCGGTCATCCGTTTCTCAAACACCATGTAGTGCGAGAAATCAAGCGGAGGCGATCGAGTCTTGTGGGGAAAAGTGCACAAACCTCTGCAGAGTGTACAAACTAATCATGGTTAGTCGTGTCCCCGGTTATGGACGTCTTGAGTATCTAGTTCTTGGATTATCATGTGAATCTCATCATCATGTTACTTAATTTAATTTGATTGGGTTAATCACGTTCTTAATTGGGATTGAGTTGGAGGTACCTTCTCAATGTTTAACAACCACCATGATAGTTAAATAAATTTATTCCTTTGTGGTAGGGAAAAATTGGCTTTTCGCAAAACTGTAACCATAGAGCTTTCCACCAGCCAAATATGCATGTAGTGATAGCATTATTCTATTCATTACTCTCTATGTGTTACATTGCCAGCATAATCCATGTGCTGGCCCGTTTTCGGGCTGCAACGTATCATGTTGCAGACTTTTCAGACGACGAGTAAGGAGCCTTAGGTCGTGGTCTTATACTCAATGATGCCGTTGGAGTTGATGGACTCACTTTATCTTCCAAGCCTTCCGCTGTTATCGTTTTTAGATGGCCTTAAGCCATATTTATTTGTATTGAGTTCTCTTGAACTATTCGATGTAATAAGTGTGTGATTGCTACTCTGTTATAAATCCTTCAAAGTACTGTGCGTGTCAGCATTACCGATCCAGGGATGACACTGATGCACGGAGACTAGACTGTTTGAGGTCTGGTCGCTACAAGTTACATCATATGGATCTCCGAGAGACCATTGTATTGAGAATTCAGCGAGAGAGAGAAAGCCATCTAGCTACTAACTACGGACCCGAAGGCCTACAAAGAACTACTCACGCATCATCGGAGAGGCACCAATGGAGGTGGTGAACCCCATCCGAGATGGTGTCTAGATTGGATCTGGTGGTTCTGGACTCTGCGGCAGCTGGAGGAATATTTCATCGACGCTTCTAGGGTTCTGGGATTTTTGGGGTATTTATAGAGCAAAGAGGCGATCCGGGGGGCACCCAAGGTGGGCACAACCCACCAGGGCGCGCCTGGTGGGTTGTCTCCTCCTCGGGACTCCCCCAGGTGCAACGAGGGCCCAATTTCTTTCTTTTGGTCCATAATAAATCATCATGAAGTTTTGTTGCATTTGGACTCCGTCTGATATTGATTCCCCGCGATGTAAAAAACATGGAAAAAACGGCAACTGGCACTTGGCACTATGTCAATAGGTTAGTACCAAAAAATGATATAAAATGACTATAAAATGATTATAAAACATCCAAGATCGATAATAAAATAGCATGGAACAATCAAAAATTATAGATACGTTGGAGACGTATCAGCATCCCCAAGCTTAACTCCTACTCGTCCTCGAGTAGGTAAGTGATAAAAATAGAATTTTTGATGTGGAGTGCTGTTCATCATGTCATATCATATTCTTTTCTTTATAGCATGGACATTTGGACTTTTATGTGATTCAAAGCAATAGTCTAGTTTTGACATAATAATTTAGATACTCAAGCATATCAACCAGCAACCATGTCTTTCAAAATATCAATGCTAAAGCAAGTTATCCCTAGCACATCATGCTCAAACATTGATCCATTCATGAAACACACTCGAATATTAGCTACACCCAATACTTAAGTACGATCATATTGCCTCCTAGTTGGTGATTTTTATGAGAGAATATGGAGACTCAAAATAAAAGTTGCATAAAGTAAAAGAAAGGCCCTTCACAGAGGGAAGTAAGGATTTGTAGAGGTGCCAGAGCTCAAAGCGAAAAAATTAGAGATAAAAACATTTTGGGAGGTGTATCCATCCCACCAACGAAAACGACTCGGAGTTACGAACACTTTCCATGCTAGATATGCCATAGGCGGTTCCCAAACAGAAAATAAAGTTTATTCCTTTTTCCGCCATTCTTTCACTTTCCATGGCTAACCGTATCCACGGGTGCCCTCCATACCAACACTTTCCAAGGAATTTATTATTTGACAACATAAAGTAAATTCATTTTGCATTTCGGGACTGGGCATCCCTAAAACCTTTGCCTTACTCTCGTGCAATGACAAGTGAATAAACACTCGTCGTGAGAATAACACATCCAGCATGGAAAATATTAGCCACCCATTACCGTTCCGCAAGCGAAACAAACACACAAAAGAGAAGTTTATTTTGAAAATTAGAGATGGCACATGTAAATTTGCTTAGAACGGCAAAAGAATACCGCATATAGGTAGATATAGTGGACTCATGTGGCAAAACTGGTTTAAAGGATTTTGGATGCACAAGTAGAGATCATACTTAGTGCAAAATGAAGGCTAGCAAAAAGATTAAGAAGCAACCAACCAAGAAATGAATAATCTCATAAGCAAGAACTAAGCATAATTAACACCAAATAATGCACCATAAGTAGGATATAATTTTCATTGCATGATTATTGACTTTTGTGCATGCATAGGGAATCACAAACCTTAACACTGATATTCTTACTAGAGCACAATTACTCATCAACATAACTCACATATCACATCATCATATCTCAAAACTATTACTAAGAATCAAGTTTATTTTATCCAATGATCTTCATGACATTTTTTTCTTTATCCTTCTTGGATATCTATCACTTTGGGACTAATTTTCATGTGTTGCTTTTCATAAGCTCAAACAAATATAAGTGAAGATCATGAGCATAACAAATTTTCTTTCTCTCAAAATAATTTAAGTGAAGCAAGAGAGAATTTATTCAAAATTTGACAAACTCTCAAATAAATCTAAGTGAAGCAAGAGAGCATTTCTTCAAAAATAATAAAGCACACCATGCTCAAAAAGATATAAGTGAAGCACTAGAGCAAGTCCTAGCTCATAAAACATTTAAGTGAAGCATGGAGAGCAATTCTAACAAGTCATGATATAATTTTGGCTCTCTCAATTAAGTGTGTCCAGCAAGGATTGATGACTTAAAACACAAAATAAAACAAGCAAAGACACATATCATACAAGATGCTCCAAGCAAAACACATATCATGTGACGAATAAAAATATATCCTCGAGTAAAATACCGATAGTTGTTGGAAGAAGGCGGGGATGCCACTCGGGGGCATCCCCAAGCTTAGCTGGTTGCTCATTTTTGGAGAATAGCTTGGGATGCCGGGGCATCCCCAAGCTTATGCTCTTACATCCTTCCTTCATCCATCTTAAGATAACCCAAAACTTGAAAACTTCAATCACACAAAACTCAACAAAATTTTCGTTAGATCCGTTAGTGTAAGAAAAATAAATCACTACTATAAGTGTTGTATCAAACCAATTCATATTTTGTTTTAGTATTATATCTAGTGTATTCCAACTATTCTATGGCAAAAACTCATCAAAGAAAACCATAGAGCCATCAAAATAAGCACACAACACAAAGAAGACAGAATCTGTCAAAATAGAATAGTCTGTAGTAATCTGACTTTTGCGAATACTTCTGGAACTCCAAAAATTCTAACAAATTAGAACGACCAGGGTAATTTGTATATTAATATTATGCAAAAAGAATTAGAGAAAAAGCTATTTTTTGTGATTATGAAAATTATTTCCGTGAGCGCAAAGTTTCTGTCTTTTTCAGCAAGATCAAACAACTATCACCCAAGAAGATCCTGAAGGCTTTACTTGGCACAAACACTAATTAAAACACAAAAAACACAATCATAACAGTAGCATAATTGTGTTAACACTCGAGAAAAGAAAGCAAAAAGCAAAAATAAAATTTATTCATTGGGTTGCCTCCCAACAAGCGCTATAGTTTTACGCCCTTAGCTAGGCATAAAGCAAGGATCTAAGTTTTGTCATCTTTGTCCAACTCTTCAATCAAACACTTAGAATCCTTCAAAGATTTAGCATAAAGACTTTCAATAGCAATACTTCTAGGGGTAAATTAAAAGATTTCATTCTTGCAAAAAGGATCTCTTATCACTTCAACAAAATCAGGGTGGATACTAATCATCTTAAGATCTCCTTTATTGCTATCACTAGAAGTTGCACCCTTGTTCCTGGATCTCCTACTCTTTACGGGAGTTTCCTCAATAATTGAAGTGGTAGTAAAATCCGTGCTTAGATTACTAAAGATTTCTTCCAATTTATCAATCTGAGGCGGACTTTCTTCTATTCTTTCATGGATTAAGGTACCCTTCTCTTTTAACAACTTAAAAATATCGCCTGCTTTTGACCCAAGATTAGTAGCAAAATTATGCATCTTTTTATGTATAATTTCCATATGATCTTCGGTGAGCATTTTCTTTTCAATAGCATCTAGTCTTTCCATAACATGCTCAAGAGTCAAAATTGTTTCATTAACCATAAGAGGTGGTGAGTCCACTAAATTTCCCATAGCATTAAGAGCATCAAAAGGAGGACTCATTAAGAAATTTTCACCGGTAATCGTATCAAGGACGAATCTATACCAAGTGTTGATGCCAACATAAAAACAACGCATAAGCACAGCGGTAGATTGCTTACGGATAGATCCATTATGAGCATTGCAAATTCTATACCAAGCACCTTTTAAATTTTCTCCTCCCCTTTGTTTAAAGTTGAGGACTTCATCCTCGGGAGTGCAAGCAATAGAGGAAGAACTATCCATAACGGCAAACAAGAATGCATGCAAAAATAGATCTGGCAAGAAAACAGTGAACAGAAAAAAGAGAGGCGAATAAAACGGCAAATTTTTGTGAAGTGGGGGACAGGAAAACGAGAGGAAAATGGCAAATAATGTAAATTGCAAGGAGATGAGATTTGTGATTAGGAACCTGGTTATGTTGAAGATCCTCCCCGGCAACGGCGCCAGAAATTCCTTTTGATCCCTCTCTGACTATAGCGCCAGAAAAGCTCCTGTCTGCTAGGACTACGTCGTTATTTCCCCAAAGAGGAAGGGATGATGTAGCACAGCGAAGGTAGGTATTTCCCTCAGTGAAGAAACTAAGGTTATCGAACCAGTAGGAGAACCAAGCAACACAACGTAAACAACACCCGCACACAAATAACAACACCTCGCAACCCGACGTGTTAAAGGGGTTGTCAATCCCTTTCGGGTAACGATGCCAGAAAATTGTAGTAGATTGAAATAATAGATCGCAAATAAAATAAAGTGCAGCAAAGTATTTTTGTATTTTTGGTTTAATAGATCTGAATAAAAATGCAAAGGAAAAGTAGATCGCAAGCAAATATATGAGGAAGAAGACCCGGGGCCATAGGTTTCACTAGTGGCTTCTCTCGAGAAATATAGCAAACAGTGGGTAAACAAATTATTGTTGGGAAATTGATAGAACCTCAAATAATTAGGACGATATCCAGGCAATGATCATTACATAGGCATCACGTCCAAGATTAGTAGACCGACTCCGCCTGCATCTAGTACTATTACTCCACACATCGTCAGCTATCCAGCATGCATCTAGTGTATTAAGTTCATGGAAAAACGGAGTAATGCAATAAGAACGATGACATGATGTAGACAAGATCCGTTTATCTGTTGCGTTAGATATGGATCCCATCTTTTTATCCTTAGTAGCAACGATACATACGTGTTGTTTCCCTTTTTGTCACTGGGACCGAGCACCGTAAGATCGAACCCACTACCGGGCACCTCTTCCCATTGCAAGATAAATAGATCAAGTTGGCCAAACAAAACCTGTTGGGGATATGACTATCAGGCATGACCCGCCAGGAGGGGCCGGGTCATCCTTATGATGATTCATCTCCATGAAGCCCAAGAACGTAATGGCGGTTCATAGATAGGCTGAGTAGAGGGCCCAAGCTCAAAGGCGGCTTAAGGCCCACGGTTATAAACCGCCATGTATGTATGACATGTATTGTAAGGCATATGTAATTGATCTCCGAGCCGGACACGTATATGAGCCGGCCGGGACTCTGTAGACCGCAGGGCGTCAACCCGTGTATATAAGGGGACGACCCGGCGGCGGCTTAGGACAGAAAACAAACGATCGAGAGCCAGGCTTAGCGTATTCTCTCCCTGGTCATCAAAACCCTAGCAATACCACCTCAAACTAGATTAGGCCTTTACCTTCACCGCAAGGGGCCGAACCAGTATAAACTCCTCGTGTCCTTTGTCCTGTTTAACCCCTTTAAGCTAACTTCGTTGCGATGGCTCCACGACTAAGTCCTCACACTAGGACATCTGCCGTGACAATTCCATGACAGTTGGCGCCCATCGTGGGGCTATTGCACGATGGTTCCAAGTTCTTAGAGGGCAACTTCGAAGGGCTCAAGGGATACGGCATGGGTCGGATGACCAAGAGTCGTCGCGGCAAGCTCTACATCGACGACGCAGGCTGGGGCCCCGAGGCTGGCTCAATTGCGTACGGGTACCGGGTCCCCTTTGGTGGAATTCATGTCTTCATTGGCAAGATCGGCGAACCGGGCCCGAGCTGGACATCTGCACCGACATCATCGAGACGGCTCAGCGTGCAAGACCCGCCCGTGTTCAGCCCGCAATGAAGCATGCCTTCGTGGGATTCATCAACGGTGCGGAATCTGAATCGGTATCTAACGGTGAGACGGTTGTCTATTCAGATGGCGAGTCATCCACTAGTGAGACCGAGTCACTGTACCAACTGCAAGATGGCCGGCTTGGGGGCTGTTCCGATGGCGATAGTATTCCGGACCCCCGTGAGCCACCAAACCGGGTCACGATCTTCATGGCCGGTACGCAGCCGGTGCAACACTCATCGACTGCAGCAGCACTGATTTCCGGGTCAACAGCGGCGACGGTTGCCGGAGCAGGAGGCCCTGTGCGCCCGCCGGCTCAAGTCTTAACTGACTTACTGGATAAGCTGACAGCGTTGGTAACAACGGTGGTTAACCCGGCAGATCAGGATCAGCATAATGCGGTGGTCGCAAAATTGCTGATGAGATAGCACAAGCCAAGGAGGAGCTAAATGCGGAAAACGTAAGGATGGCCGAGGAGCGGACCACTTTGGATGCTCAGGCGCAGCGGATTCAGTCGGAGTCTTACCGACTCATGTTAGATCAGAACACATCAAACGACGTCATGAGGAGGAGGCATCAGACTCGTCTGCCCGCGGTTTACGAGGCAAGGAATCTCTTTAACACGCCAGGAGCAGGAACTAGTAACCAGCTAGTGGTGAATCGGGTTGAAGCACCTGGGACGAGTACGCCGGTTCAGCCACGTACGACAGACCCACCTCATCAGAACAATAACCCGCCGCAGCACGTGCCAACGCCGCCGGGTCATTACTCAACAGTGTTGATGCTGGAGAACAATTGCCGGTTCATACCCCTAAAGCAGAAGTTGGGACGGCTGAAACATCACTGCAATGACATGGGGACCCTTATGGCGGCTCTAGTTAAATATGCTGACTCTGATGGTACCAAGGACCCTGAGTCTGATGATGAGAAGCCGAGGAAGGGAAAGAAGAGCAGCAACGCCAAGGGGCAGCAGCATAACCCGGCGAACCAGGGAGGCAACGGTAAGCGCAAGGCTGATAATAGTTTTGACTTTGTGGCTAACACCAATGCATAGAATAATGGTCAGCATCGTAAGGGTAAACCGCCCCTGCAGACTGGAGGGTCAGGCATCAATCTTGAGCAACTGTTAAATCAGCCCCGCCCGAAACACGGGACGCGGGAGAGGCCGTCTGGGCACCTCTGGAAAGATTGCTACATTATGAAGGAGTTCAAAAATTCGAATCTTTTCCAAGACAGTCATGGACCGGGTGGCGGCTCAGGTTTCCATGGGCCGGGTTACAGCAGAGGCGGCTCTAACTCGAGGTTTCAAGGAAATCAAGGCAATCATGGCAACCAAGGTGGTTACAATCAGCAGAACAATCAGGGGAATCAACAGCAGCAATAGTCTGGTTATCAAAGCAACCCGAAGCAGTTGAATAGTGGGCAGTATCATGTCTTTACTACTAGCTTATGTAAGCATGATCAGAAGCTTCATAAGAGGGCAGTCAATGCCGTTGAGCTGGCGGTTCCCCGTTATTTACGCTGGTCTGAGCATCCCATCATATGGAGTCGGGAGGATCACCCGCCCCGGGTGGATAATTCGGGTCACCTGGCATTGGTGGTGGCACCTCAGGTTGGAGGGTATAAGTTCACCAAGGTACTCATGGATGGGGGGAGCAACATCAATATTCTCTATTATGAGACTTTCTGTCGCATGGGGTTGGCAGATAAAAATCTTAAACCGTTGAACACTGTTTTCCATGGCGTGGTGCCTGGTAAGTCGGCATACCCGGTTGGTAAGATAGCTCTGGAAGTTGCTTTTGGAGATGACCATGACTCTAGATCAGAAACCTTTACCTTTTAAGTGGTGAAAATCAATAGCCCTTACCATGCTCTATTTGGACGGCCGGCTTATGCTAAGTTCATGGCCAGGCCCTGCTACGTTTATCTGCAGCTTAAGATGCCGGGTCATAAGGGGACCATTACAGTACATGGGAGCCGAAAGATAGCTCTGGAGTGTGAAGAAGGAGACGCTGCTTATGCCGAGTCTGCTTGCGCAACAGAGGAGCTGAAATTTTATAAGGATAATGTTGACCCGGCGGACATGACGTCTCTAAAGAAGCCAACCACATAGCAGGATCCTTCACTCAAATTTAAGTCGGCAGATGACACTAAGATGGTTGACTTCGTTCCTGGCAATTCATCGAAGCAGTTCAGTATCAATGCCAATCTGGATCCAAAATAGGAAAGCGCGCTCATCGAGTTCATCCGTGAGAACCGGGACATCTTTGCATGGAAACCTTCAGACATGCCGGGTGTACCGAGAGAACTCGCTGTGCACACTCTTAAAATTGATCCAAAGTTTAAGCCGGTCAAATAGTTTCTTCGCCGATTCAACGAGGAGAGGCGGAAGGCCATTGGAGAGGAAGTGGCCTGGCTCTTGGCAGCTGGGTTTATCGTTGAAGTTTTCCATCCTGAATGGTTGGCTAACCCAGTGCTGGTACTCAAGAAGAATGGCACTTGGCGGATGTGTGTGGATTACACGGACTTGAACAAGGCTTGTCCGGCTGATCTGTTTGCTCTCCCTCGTATTGATCAAATCATTGATGCTACGACGGGTTGTGAGCGCTTGAGCTTTTTGGATGCTTATTCAGGTTATCATCAGATCAAGATGGCAGTTAAGGACCAGGAGAAGACAACTTTCATTACTCCGTTTGGAGCCTTCTGCTATGTGTCCATGCCTTTTGGGCTCAAGAGTGCCCAGGCGACTTATTATATCAGTGAGGTGCTCATTGAGTCCAAGCAGAGATACCCACATTGGCAGAAGCTTGTGTATGGAGTGTTTATGGCAAGCCGGAAGCTTAATCAGTATTTACAGGGTCATCCCATCACTATGGTCAGTTCTGCTCCTTTGGGAGATATCATTCAGAACAGGGAGGCAACTGGCCGGGTTGCTAAGTGGGCCATTGAGCTTGGACCTCACGGGTTAAAGTATATGCCTCGTACGGCTATCAAGTCCCAAGCACTTGTGGATTTCATCAATGACTAGACAGAATTACAGGCACCGGAGGAAAAGCCAGATAACACATATTAGACTATTCACTTTGATGGGTCCAGGCAATTGGAGGGCTCGGGGGCTGGAGTTGTGCTAGCTTCCCCTCGAGGTGATAAATTTTGTTATGTTCTCCGTTTAAAGTTCCCTTGCACTAACAATACAGCTGAATATGAGGCCTTGCTCCATGGTCTTCGGATGGCTAAGGAGATGAACTTAAGCCGGGTAAGGTGTTTTGGCGACTCAGACTTGGTGGCTCAGCAAGTCTCTGGTACTTGGGATTCCAAGGATCCACTCATGGCGGCTTATCGACGAGAGGTGGATATTATTGCTGGTCACTTCAAAGGTTATCAGGTTGAGCATATCGATCGGCGCAAAAATGAAGCGGCGGACGCCTTAAGCCAGTTGGGTTCTCAACGTAAACCGGTGCTGCCCAATGTCTTTCTTGACGTTTTGCATAACCCGTCGGTGAAGTTACCTACAGAGGAGGATTTTGCTATTCCTGACCCGAAGGCATAGTTGGTGGGGGCCCTTCATGTTATCCCTGATTGGACAGTCCCATATTTGGCATATATGACCCGGGGCGAGTTACCTGAGGATGAAACTTTGGCCAGGCAGATAACCCGACGGTCCAAGTTAATGACTATTGTCAATGGGGAGTTACATCATTGCAGTGTCACAGGGGCGTTTCAGCGTTAAGTTTCTCCTGAAGAAGGCTGTGAGATTCTGTGTGAGATCCACGAAGGAGATTGTGGTCATCATGCCGGCTCTAAATCCCTGGTGGCCAAGGCTTTTCGTCACGGGTTTTATTGGCTGACGGCTCATGCTGATGCTGAGGACTTGGTCAAAAGATGTGACGGTTGTCAGAAGTTTTCACGTCGAGCTCATGTTCTGGCTCAGGAGCTGAGGGTGATCCGAATCACTTGGCCGTTTGCAACATGGGGGCTTGACATGGTTGGACCTTTCAAGAGGTCCAAGGATAAGAAGACCCACCTCTTGGTGGCGGTTGATAAGTTCACTAAGTGGGTCGAGGCAGAGCCGGTCAGCAGGTGTGATGCATCCATGGTGGTTCAATTCATGAAGAAGGTGATCTTCCGCTTTGGTTTTCCACATAGCATTATAACAAATAATTGAACTAATCTCTCCAAGGGTGCTATGAAAGAATTTTGTCAACGTGAGCATATCCGGCTCAATATATCGTCAGTGGCTCACCCCCAATCTAATGGCCAAGAGGAGAGAGAGCCAATCAAGAGATCTTGAGAGGCATCAAACCCCGGCTTATGGTTCCTTTGCAGCGAACACCGAGTTGTTGGGTGGAGGAGTTACCTTCTGTGTTATGGAGCATTAATACAACCCCCAACAGGTCTACAGGTTATGCACCTTTTTTCATGGTCTACGAAGCAGAGGCGGTTCTCCCTATTGACATCCATCACGACTCGCCTCGTGTGGCGGCTTATGTTGAAGCTGACAATGAAAAAGCATGTCAGGAAGCACTTGACTTGTTAGATGAGGAGCGTGACATCGCAGCGGCTTGTTCGGCGATTTACCAACAAGATCTACGCCGTTACCACAGCCGCCGGGTTAAAACCAGAACTTTTCAAGAAGGCGATCTAGTGCTCCGGCTCATCCAGGATCAGACTGATATGCACAAGTTATCCCCACCTTGGGAAGGACCCTTTGTGGTCAGCAAGAATCTGAACAACGGGTCATACTACCTTATCGATATTCGAGAGCACAAAGACTCACGTAAGTCAGAGGAGGAGACCCACCGGCCGTGGAATATTGCTCACCTTCGGCCTTATTACACCTGAGCCACAGGCTCTTCTGATGTATATATTTTGACAGTGTTATATTATGATCAATATAATAAACCGGCATCCCTGCTAAAGATGGGCCTCTATCGTTTTTTCTTAATAAGTGTTTGGTTACTTGGGGGCTTCTGCTTTATAGAGCAAAGTTATGATTACCCTTTGATCCGGCTTATGGGCCACAAAAAAAACTTGGGGGCTTGCGACCCAGGATAAAGGGACCAAAGAGAGTCTGTTGCAAAAGCACCACTCAAACATAGGTACCCATTGAGCATAGCTCAGAAAAATTACTTGGGGGCTCTTTTTGTTCTAAAGAAGAAGAGTTGCTATAACCTTGTGATAGGCTTAAAAGCCAGGCTTGGAAGCTAGGTGTATTCACCTAAAACCCCGGGTTATCCTGCCTGTATGCCAGATGCTTCTCCATCAGGTAAACCTGATTGACCCGGCGAACTCTTAACAACCAATCTTCTCAACAAGGCCCTGAACTTTTTAAGGTTAAAACGCCGGTCTGTCATGTGAGGGCACGACTTACGGATAGCAAGGAGAAGCTCAGGATGATAAAGCCGCCTTCCTTGAAACTTGGATAAATCGGCCTGTGATGCACGATGCTACTCTGACCCCGCGTACTCCTGATAAGTCTATCTTTAAATAAGAACTGAACTTATCTGGGTTGAAATGTCGATTGGGTAATGTGAGTGCCGGCTCACGGAAAGCGCGTACCTTCCAGTGGCTAATGCTAGTTTCATTGAAGAAGATATTTTGGCTTGGAGGCCTATGAAAGCGTTGGATTTTTCTATTGATTTGATTTGAACATCTTTTTGCGATTTTTCTCTTGTGACATAGTAATACATGGTTGGAAACCAATAAGGCTTATAATGCCTTATGAGTCATATATGACATTAACCGGTGTTCATTAACCCGGCCTGGCTTTTGACTATAAGTCGCTAGTATGACATAAAATAGTATCCGGTGTTTATTGACCCGGCCTGGCTATATTCATAAGCCAGCAACGTATGCTGATTACCAATGCTCAAATTTTGGGTTATCGCCCTTATTCTACTGGTTTGGTAAACCAACAGTGTGATCAAATATCACAGGTATGACATAATTTGTTATAATTAAGCCAGTCCTGATTATAGGAGTATTTATGTATTGGGCATTATGACTCGTCCCGCGGTAAACCATGGGACACTTGTGATCTGTTTATGCATACAGGAACAGATTCAAAAGCTGCTATTATAAACATCAGTGGCAGATAGTCAATTGGCAGTCTTATGCAACGCAGAACATGCACGATGGCATGACAGATTCAAAGTTTCACTATCCTATTACATGCCTCCATGGGACGAATAAGATCAAAGTGTTTTTCAAAATTTCAAAGTTTAGAGCCGCCCGACGGTTCAGTCTTCTTGGCCTTGCCGCTCAGAGTCTTCTGCGTCATCCTTTGCTGGCTCTTCATCTTCTTCCGCTGGCTGAAAAGTTGGTGATGACCAATCGATGCTAGATAAAGCTTCAAATTCAGCTTCATCATCCATAAGCTCAGACGGATCGACTTCAGGAGCAAAGGTATGCTTACGGATTGGCGGGATTAAGTCCATCACTTTGTAAGCCGGAGTTGGCATCTTCTTATTCTCCTGGTCATAAGCCGGATGATACTTGGAGAGGTCCGAGTCATTGGCAATGAGAGTGGCCATCGGACGGATTTCCTTTACGCAGGCTGAGAAATCTTTCTGATCAAAAGGTGTACCATCTTCTTTCAAGCTTGGGTAACCAGTGGCTACCTCAGACGGGTCAAGTTCTGGTACCCATGCCTTGGCCCAGCTTAAAGCCGTCACAGCGCCGGCTCTGGCAGATGATCGCTTTATCTCCTCAAATCTTACAGGCATCACAGAGAGCTTCTTCAAAACATCTATCAACAAAGTTGGTACTTGACCTGCTGGTGAAATGGCGGCTACTGTACGTTGAGTCCCGGTGTACAGCTGCTCAACAAGTGCGTAGACAGCTTTAAGCTTCACAAGAATATCTTGATTGAGATTGCTGCTCCTGGGACCTGGATATATCGCAGAATGATTAAATGGCGAGTTATATGATCAAAATAATGATTCATTTCTGATGCTTAGTAAGGCGGCTCACCAAAGATAGCTGAAACCATCTGATTTACACGGCGTTTTAAACCGGTAAGCTTAGTGGCCACTTCTTCAAGCGCTGCCTCTTCCTTCTTAGCACGTTGGGTCAAAGCCGTCTTTTCATCCGCACAAGTCTTTTTCTCTGCTTCATACCCGGTCTTCAGTTTTTCCGACTCAGCCACGCTAAATTGGAATTTCGACTCAGCCTTCTGGGTCTCAGTTTCCTGAGTCGCCAGCTGGGTCTTGGCATCATTCAATTGGGACTCCAGTTCAGTAATGGCAGCCTGTATAAGGTATAGAATTATCAAATATCAAGTTTATCAGATTACAAGTCCCAAGTCTTTTGCCAGCAACAACACTTGACACTTGGGGGCTAATGTCTATCGAAGCAAATTTTTCAAGACAATGGCTCTAATGAATAAAGTCCCAAGTACTTTGCAAGCAAGACTACTTGGCACTTGGGGGCTAATGCATACCGTTTGTTTTTTCTTCATCATGAGCCGGAAGTGATGTAACAGTCCCAATCGACTCATGGGGGCTATGTTGGGGAATGTAGCAATAATTCAAAATTTTCCTACATGTCACCAAGATCAATCTAGGAGATGCTAGCAACGAGAGAGGGGGAGTGCATCTTCATACCCTTGAAGATCGCTAAGCGGAAGCGTTACAAGAACGCGGTTGATGGAGTCGTACTCGCGGCGATTCAAATCGCGGAAGATCCGATCTAGCGCCAAACAGACGGCGCCTCCGCGTTCAACACACGTACAGCCCGGGGACGTCTCCTCCTTCTTGATCCAGCAAGGGGAGAGGAGAAGTTGAGGGAGAACTCCAGCAGCACGACGGCATGGTGGCAATGGAGCTCGTGGTTCTCCGGCAGGGCTTCGCCAAGCACTACGGAGGAGGAGGAGATGTATGAGGAGGAAGGGGCTGCGCCAAGGGAAGGGTGTGGCTGCCCTCCCACCCCCTCACTATATATAGGGGGAAGGGGAGAGGGGGCCAGCCCCTCTAGATGGATCTAGAGGAGGAGGCGGCGGCCAGGGGAAACCCTAGATGGGTTTGGGCGCCCCCACCCCCTAGGAAACTTGCCCCCCAAGCCGGGAGGGGCGGCTGCACTAGGGGTGGCGCCCCCACCTCTCCTGGTTACGTGAGAGGGGTTGGGAGGGGCGCAAAGCCCCTTAGTGGGCTGGTTTGCCCCTTCCCCTTGGCCCATAAGGCCCCCCAACGCTTGCCGGGGCCTCCGAAACCCCTTTCGGACATGCTGGCCATAGCCTGGTACCCCCGGAACAATTCCGGACTCCAATACCCTTCGTCCAATATACCGATCTTCACCTCCGAACCATTCCGGAGCTCCTCGTCATGTCCGGGATCTCATCCGGGACTCCGAACAACCTTCGGTAACCACATACTATTTCCCATAACAACTCTAGCGTCACCGAACCTTAAGTGTGTAGACCCTACGGGTTCGGGAACCATGCAGACATGACCGAGACACCTCTCTAGCCAATAACCAATAGCGGGATCTGGATACCCATATTGGCTCCCACATGTTCCACGATGATCTCATCAGATGAACCACGATGTCGGGGATTCAATCAATCACGTATACAATTCCCTTTGTCCATCGGTATGTTACTTGCCCGAGATTCGATCGTCGGTATCCCAATACCTCGTTCAATTTTGTTACCGGCAAGTCTCTTTACTCGTTCCGTAACGCATGATCCCGTGGCTAACTCTTTAGTCACATTGAGCTCATTATGATGATGCATTACCGAGTGGGCCCAGAGATACCTCTCCGTCATACGGAGTGACAAATCCCAGTCTTGATTTGTGCCAACCCAACAGACACTTTCGGAGATACCTGTAGTGCACCTTTATAGCCACCTAGTTACGTTGTGACGTTTGGTACACCCAAAGCATTCCTACGGTATCCGGGAGTTGCACAATCTCATGGTCTAAGGAAATGATACTTGACATTAGAAAAGCTCTTAGCAAATGAACTACACGATCTTGTGCTATGCTTAGGATTGGGTCTTGTCCATCACATCATTCTTCTAATGATGTGATCCCGTTATCAATGACATCCAATGTCCATGGTTAGGAAACCATAACCATATATTAATCAACGAGCTAGTCAACTAGAGGCTTACTAGGGACATGTTGTGGTCTATGTATTCACACATGTATTACGGTTTCCAGTTAATACAATTATAGCATGAATAATAGATAATTATCATGAACAAGGAAATACAATAATAACCATTTTATTATTGCCTCTAGCGCATATTTCCAATAGTCTCCCACTTGCACTAGAGTCAATAATCTTGTTCACATCACTATGTGATTGTAATGAATCCAACACCCATGGGGTTTGTTCATATCTTGCTTGTGAGAGAGGTTATTAGTCAACGGGTCCGAACCTTTCAGATCCGTGTGTGCTTTACAAATCTCTATGTCATCTTGTAGATGCAGCTACCACGCGCTACTTGGAGCTATTCCAAATAACTGCTCTACTATACGAATCTGGTTTACTACTCAGAGTCATCCGGATTAGTGTCAAAGTTTGCATCGATGTAACCCTTTACGACAAACTCTTTTACCACCTCCATAATCGAGAAAATTCCTTAGTCCACTAGTTACTAAGGATAAGTTCGACCGCTGTCATGTGATCCATTCCTGGATCACTCTTGTACCCCTTGACTGACTCATGGCAAGGCACACTTCTGGTGCGGTACACAGCATAGCATACTGTAGAGCCTACGTCTAAAGCATAGGGGACGACCTTCGTCCTTTCTCTCTCTTCAGTCGTGGTCAGGTCTTGAGTCTTAATCAATACTCACACCTTGTAACACAACCAAGAACTCCTTCTTTGCTGATCTATTTTGAACTCCTTCAAAATCTTGTCATGGTATGTATTCATTTGAAAGTACTATTAAGCGTTTTTTATCTATCCTTATAGATCTTGATGCTCAATGTTCAAGTAGCTTAATCCAGGTTTTCCATTGAAAAACACTTTCCAAATAACCCTGTATGCTTTCCAGAAATTCTACCTCATTTTTGATCAACAATATGTTAACGACATATACTCATCAAAAATTCTATAGTGCTCCCACTCACTTCTTTGGAAATACAAGTTTCTCATAAACTTTGTATAAACCCAAAATCTTTGATCATCTCATCAAAGCGTACATTCCAACTCCGAGATGCTTACTCCAGTCCTTAGAAGGATTGCTGGAGCTTTGCATACTTGTTAGCATCTTTCAGGATTGACAAAACCTTCTGGTTGTATCACATACAACCTTTCCTCAAGAAAATCGTCGAGGAAACAATGTTTTGACATCCTATCTGCAAGATTTGATAAATAATGCAGTAACTGCTAATATAATTCCAACAGACTCTTAGCATCGCTACGAGTGAGAAAGTCTCTTCGCAGTCAACTCCTTGAACTTGTCGGAAAACATCTTAACGACAAGTCGAGCTTTCTTAATGGTGACACTTACCATCATTGTCTGTCTTCCTTTTAAAATCCATCTACACCCAACAACCTACGACCATCAAGTAGTTCTTCCAAAGTCTATACTTTGTTTTTTTATACATGGATCCTCTCTCGGATTTTTTGGCCTCGAGCCATTCGTCAGAATCTGGGCCCACCATCGCTGCTCCATAGCTCGTAGGTTCATTGTTGTCTAGCAACATGACTTCCAAGATAGGATTACATACCACTCTGAAGTAGTACGCATCCTTGTCGTCCTACGAGGTTTGGTAGTGACTTGATCCGACGTTTCATGATGACTATCATAAGCTTCCACTTCAATTGGTGTAGGTGCCACAGGAACAACTTCTTGTGCCCTGCTACACACTAGTTGAAGTGACGGTTCAATAACCTCATCAAGTCTCCACCATCCTCCCACTCAATTCTTTCGAGAGAAACTTTTCCTCGAGAAAGGACCCGTTTCTAGAAACAATCACTTTTGCTTCCAGATCTGAAATAGGAGGTATACCCAACTGTTTTGGGTATTCTATGAAGATGCATTTATCCGCTTTGGGTTCGAGCTTATCAGCCGGAAACTTTTTCACATAAGCGTCGCAGCCCCAAACTTTTAAGAAACGACAGCTTAGTTTCTCTAAACCATAGTTCATATGGTGTCGTCTCAATGGAATTGCGTGGTGCCCTATTTAAAGTGAATGCGGTTGTCTCTAATGCCTAGCCCATAAATGATAGCGGTAATTCGATAAGAGACATCATGGTATGCACCATATCCAATAGGGTGCAGTTATGATGTTCGGACACACCATCACACTATGGTGTTCCAGGCGGTATTAGTTGTGAAACAATTTCCACAATGTCTTAATTGTGTGCCAAACTCGTAACTCACATATTCATCTCTACGATCATATCACAGACATTTTATCCTCTTGTCACGACGATCTTCAACTTCACTCTGAAATTACTTGAACCTTTCAATAATTCAGACTTGTGTTTCATCAAGTAAATATACTCAGCATCTATCAAATCATCTGTGAAGTAAGAACATAACGATATTGACTGCGTGCCTCAGCACTCATTGGACTGCACACATCAAAATGTATTACTTCAAACAAGTTGCTTTCTTGTTCCATCTTACTGAAAACGAGGCCTTTCAGTCATCTTGCCCATGTGTTTTGATTTGCATGTATCAAGTGAGTCCAAACGATCCATCTGTATGGAGTTTCTTCATGCATATCTACCAATAGACATGGTTCGCATGTCTCAATCTTTTCGAAAACGAGTGAGTCCAAAGATCCATCAACATGGAGCTTCTTCATGCGTTTTATACCAATATTACTCAAATGGCAGTGCCACAAGTATGTGTACTATCATTACTATCTTATATCTTTTGGCATGAACATGTGTATCACTACGATCGAGATTCAATAAACCATTCATTTTAGGTGCAAGACCATTGAAGGTATTATTCAAATAGACAGAGTAACCATTATTCTCCTTAAATGAATAACCGTATTGCGATAAACATAATCCAATCATGTCTATGCTCAACACAAACACCAAATAACAATTATTTAGGTTTAACACCAATCTCGATGGTAGAGGGAGCATGCGATGCTTGATCACATCAACCTTGGAATCACTTCCAACACATATCATCATCTCACCTTTAGCTAGTCTCTGTTTATTCCGTAGCCTTTTATTTCGAGTTACCAACACTTAGCAACCGAACCGGTATCTAATACCCTGGTGCTACTAGGAGTACTAGTAAAGTACACATTAATATAATGTATATCCAATATACTTCTGTCGACCTTGCCTGCCTTCTCATCTACCAAGTATCTAGGGTAGTTCTGCTTCAGTGACCGTTCCCCTCATTACAGAAGCACTTAGTCTTGTGTTTGGGTTCAACCTTGGGTTTCTTCAATAGAGCAGCAACTGATTTGCCGTTTCATGAAGTATCCCTTCTTTCCCTTGCCCTTCTTGAAACTAGTGGTTTTACTAACCATCAACAATTGACGCTCCTACTTGATTTCTACTTTCGCGGTGTCAAACATCGCGAGTTGCTCAAGGATCATCATGTCTATCCCTGATATGTTATAGTTCATCACGAAGCTCTAATAGCTTGGTGGCAGTGACTATGGAGAACAATCACTATCTCATCTGGAAGATTAACTCCCACTCGATTCAAGCGATTGTAGTACTCGGACAATCTGAGCACATGCTCAACGATTGAGCTTTTCTCCCTTAGTTTGCAGGCTTAAGAAACTTGTTAGAGGTCTCATACCTCTTGACGTGGGCACTAGTCTGAAATCCCGATTTCAGTCTTTGGAACATTTCATATGTTCTGCGACATTTCAAAACATTTTTGGCGCCTCAATTCTAAACCGTTAGCATCACGCACTGAACTATCACGTAGTCATCAAAACGTGTATGCCAGATGTTCGCAACATCCACAGATGACGCTCGAGGTTCAGCACACCGAGCGATGCATTAAGGACATAAGCCTTCTGCGCAGCAATGAGGATAATCCTCAGTTTACGGACCCAGTCCGCATAATTTCTACTATCAACTTTCAACTAAATTTTCTCTAGGAACATATCTTAAACAGTAGAACCAAAGCGTAAGCTATGACATAATTTGCAAAGACCTTTTGACTATTTTCATGATAATTAAGTTCATCTGATTATTTAATGAACTCCCACTTAGATAGACATCCCTCTAGTCATCTAAGTGATACATGATCCGAGTCAACTAGGCCGTGTCCGATCATCACGTGAGACGGACTAGTTATCATCGGTGAACATCTTCATGTTGATCGTATCTACTATACGACTCATGTTCGACCTTTCGGTCTGTTGTGTTCTGAGGCCATGTCTGTACATGCTAGGCTCGTCAAGTCAACCTAAGTGTTTCGCATGTGTAAATCTGGCTTACACCCATTGTATGCGAACGTTAGAATCTATCACACCCGATCATCACGTGGTGCTTCGAAACAACGAACCTTCGCAACGGTGCACAGTTAGGGGGAACACATCTCTTGAAATTTTAGTGAGGGATCATCTTATTTATGCTACCGTCGTTCTAAGCAAATAAGATGTAAACATGACAAATATCACATGCAAATCATAAAGTGACATGATATGGCCAATATCATCTTGCGCCTTTTGATCTCCATCTTCGAGGCGCGGCATGATCACCTTCGTCACCGGCATGACACCATGATCTCCATTATCATGATCTCCATCATCGTGTCTTCATGAAGTTGTCTCGCCAACTATTACTTCTACTACTATGGCTAACGGTTAGCAATAAAGTAAAGTAATTACATGGCGTTTTTCATTGACACGCAGGTCATACAATAAATTAAGACAACTCCTATGGCTCCAGCCGGTTGTCATACTCATCGACATGCAAGTCGTGATTCCTATTACAAGAACATGATCAGTCTCATACATCACATATATATAATTCATCACATCCTTTTGGCCATATCACATCACATAGCATACCCTGCAAAAACAAGTTAGACGTCCTCTAATTGTTGTTGCATGTTTTACGTGGCTGCTATGGGTTTCTAGCAAGAACGTTTCTTACCTACGCAAAAGCCACAACGGTGATATGCCAATTGCTATTTACCCTTCATAAGGACCCTCTTCATCGAATCCGATCCGACTAAAGTGGGAGAGACAGACACTCGCTAGCCACCTTATGCATCAAGTGCATGTCAGTCGCTGGAACCTGTCTCACATAAGAGTACGTGTAAGGTCGGTCCGGGCCGCTTCATCCCACAATGCCGCCGAATCAAGATAAGACTAGTAACGGCAAGCAAATTGAACAAATCATCGCCCACAACTACTTTGTGTTCTACTCGTGCATAGAATCTACGCATAGACCTAGCTCTGATACCACTGTTGGGGAACGTAGCAATAATTCAAAATTTTCCTACGTGTCACCAAGATCAATCTAGGAGATGCTAGAAACGAGAGAGAGGGAGTGCATCTTCATGCCCTTGAAGATCACTAAGCGGAAGTGTTGCAAGAACGCGGTTGATGGAGTCGTACTCGCGGCGATTCAAATCGCGGAAGATCCGATCTAGCGCCGAATGGACGGCGCCTCTGCGTTCAACACACGTACAGCCCAGGGACGTCTCCTCCTTCTTGATCCAGCAAGGGGAGAGGAGAAGTTGAGGGAGAACTCCAGCAGCACGACGGCATGGTGGCAATAGAGCTCGTGGTTCTCTGGCAGGGCTTCGCCAAGCACTACGGAGGAGGAGGAGATGTATGAGGAGGAAGGGGCTGCGCCAAGGGAAGGGTGTGGCTGCCCTCCCACCCCCTCACTATATATAGGGGGAAGGGGAGAGGAGGCCGGCCCCTCTAGATTGATCTAGAGGAGGAGGCGGCAGCCAGGGGAAACCCTAGATGGGTTTGGGTGCCCCCACCCCCTAGGAAACTTGCCCCCCAAGCCGGGAGGGGCGACTGCCCTAGGGGTGGCGCCCCCACCTCTCCTGATTACGTGAGAGGGGTTGGAAGGGGCGCACAACCCCTTAGTGGGCTGGTTTGCCCCTTCCCCTTGGCCCATAAGGCCCCCCAACCCTTGCCGGGGCCTCCGAAACCCCTTTCGGACATGCTGGCCATAGCCTGGTACCCCCGGAAAAATTTCGGACTCCAATACCCTTCGTCCAATATACCTATCTTCACCTCCGAACCATTCCGGAGCTCGTCGTCATGTCCGGGATCTCATCCGGGACTCCGAACAACCTTAGGTAACCACATACTATTTCCCATAACAACTCTAGCGTCACCGAACCTTAAGTGTTTAGACCCTACGGGTTTGGGAACCATGCAGACATGACCGAGACACCTCTCCGGCCAATAACCAATAGTGGGATCTGGATACCCATATTGGCTCCCACATGTTCCATGATGATCTCATCGGATGAACCACGATGTCGGGGATTCAATCAATCCCGTATACAATTCCCTTTGTCCATCGGTATGTTACTTGCCCGAGATTCGATCGTCGGTATCCCAATACCTCGTTCAATCTCGTTACCGGCAAGTCTCTTTACTTGTTCCGTAACGCATGATCCCATGGCTAACTCCTTAGTCACATTGAGCTCATTATGATGATGCATTACCGAGTGGGCCCAGAGATACCTCTCCGTCATACGGAGTGACAAATCCCAGTCTCGATTCGTGCCAACCCAACAGACACTTTCGGAGATACCTGTAGTGCACCTTTATAGCCACCCAGTTACGTTGTGATGTTTGGTACACCCAAAGCATTCCTACGGTATCCGGGAGTTGCAAAATCTCATGGTCTAAGGAAATGATATTGACATTAGAAAAGCTCTTAGCAAATGAACTACACGATCTTGTGCTATGCTTAGGATTGGGTCTTGTCCATCACATCATTCTTCTAATGATGTGATCCCGTTATCAATGACATCCAATGTCCATGGTCAAGAAACCATAACCATCTATTGATCAACGAGCTAGTCAACTAGAGGCTTACTAGGGACATGTTGTGGTCTATGTATTCACACATGTATTACGGTTTCCAGTTAATACAATTATAGCATGAACAATAGACAATTATCATGAACAAGGAAACACAATAATAACCATTTTATTATTGTCTCTAGGGCATATTTCCAACAGGCTACGCAGTCAAGATCTTTCTTCTTATACAAAGACAAATTAGGACCGGCTCATTCCCGTGGATTAAACCGGCCCTTGGGGGCTACAGACGGAAAGTTCAACTTGTACAAACATCCGGTTTACATTTAAACCGGCCAAGGAGGGATTCTAGGACAGAAGTTATGGATTTTCTAAGATCTACAACCTATTCAATCTTATCATAGCCAGTAGACTTGGGGGCTGGAAGGATATGTATACAAATTACTTAAAAGCTAGAAGTCATACCTCATATTTTTTGTGCATCTGCTTCACCATATCAATTTCAAGGTCGCAGCTGGATTGGACCTGGCTGAGATAGCCAGAAAGGATCTCGTTGCTGCTCAATTGCGAGTAATGAGAAATGTCAAACTTCTGTTTCCGCCTCTCAATAACTTCTGGTTTGGCAGTATGTTTGGCCAGAGCTATTGGATTTCCCGGGTCAACAAAGCCGGTGCCAGTAATCAGTACGTCATCATCATGAGTCCCTGACTATAGCAACCAGACCTCAATCAGTCTGTGCTGCTGTGCACCAGTGTCATCCCTGGATCAGTAATGCTGACACGCACAGTACAAATGGAGGATTTATAACAGAGTAGCAATCACACACTTATTACATCGAAAATCTCAAAAGAGAATAAGTATGATAAACATGGCTTAAGGCCATCTAATACGATAACAGCGGAAGGCTTGGAAGATAAGTGAGTCCATCAACTCCAACGGCATCACTGAGTATAAGACCACGACCTAAGGCACCTTACTCGTCGTCTGAAAAGTCTGCAACATGAAACGTTGCAGCCCGAAAACGGGCCAGCACATGGAATATGCTGGCAATGTAACACATAGAGAGTAATGAACATAATAGTGCTATACTACATGCATATATGGCTGGTGGAAAGCTCTATGGTTACAGTTTTGCGAAAAGCCAATTTTTCCCTACTGCAAAGGAATAAATTTTATTTAACTATCATGGTGGTTGTTAAACATTGAGAATGGTTGACAGCATTCTCAATCCCAATTAAGTATCATCATTAACCGATCAAAATTAATTAAAGTAACATGATGATGAGATTCACATGATAATCCAGGTACTAGATACTCAAGTTGTCCATAACCGGGGACACGACTAACCATGATTAGTTTATAGGTTTGTGCACTTTTCCCACAAGACTCGATCGCCTCCGCTTGATTCTCGCACTACATGATGTTTGAGAAACGGATGACCGAGACACAGTCTTTTAGAAGTGTTTGCACCTTACGATGTGATAGACCGTACCACCTACATCCCCTACATCTGCTAGTCTACCACTGTAAGAGTTCACACAACTTAATCAACTATGCTAGAGCCCATAATAGCTTGCGGCTGCACACGGAAGTTTCTAGCATGAATAATCTCATGATCCCTTTGAACCTGGGTGGCGGTCCAAAAGAAAAACAGGCAATCCTGGAATACCCAGGTACCTCAATCCACCCAGATGTGAGTTTTAGTTGCCACCTTAAGTAAACCATTAATTAACAATCTCACATCTCTCGTGAATATCTCTCAAACCCAATCCACGTCTATGAGCATAGCATAGCAATATAATAGCAAACGTAGAAGTAACTCCCAAGGGTTTGATAGATAAAACAGGTAATAGGTACTACCTCAACTACTTCCCAATACCCACAACTTAATTAGATCCTAATCATGCAATGTTTGAGGATTGATCTAATGCAACAAAAACTGGGTATGGAAGAGTATGATCAAAGTGTTACTTGCCTTGCTGATGATCCGTGAAACCTAGAGATTCGAAGTAACAAGCGGCGCACTCTAGATACTCTATCGCAAACAAACAAGCAAACAATAAGTACTCATCTAATGCACAGGTAAAACTCGAATAAAAGATCCAACCAGAAAGTTCAACTTAAGAACTCCGGTTTGCAAAAAGAATCAAATCGAACGAAGCAACGAAAGTCAAACGGCGAAAGAAACAAGCTTCGTTTACTAATCTGGATCTAGGTCAAATTTTACAGTAGCAAAAACTTGTTTGAGTAGGTTAAACGGAAAGAGAATTTCGAGACGAAACTCTAGGCGCTTGAATCGCCTGATTCCGATAAACGAGCGAAAAGTTAAACGAAAACGAAGATCTGATCAGAAATCGAGATCTGGAATAATCGCGGAAAAATCCGACGAAAAAGAAAACTGACGAACAGTTAAACGAACGAACGTTCGTTAACAGCGAAAATCCGACGAACACGTTTGTTAAAACGAACGGGTCGGTGAACGTTCACTAAATAATAAAACCGAAAAAAATAAATAAACCGATCTGAAAAAAAACGAAAACTAGTTTTTTTTGAAAAAACTAACGGTTTTTTTAGAAAACCGGCAAGACGGCGGCGGCTCGGTACCTCGTCGGGACGGGCTCCGGCGGGGTCGGGCGGGGCTCCGGCGGGGCTCGGC